>NW_024580670.1:12048702-12114224 GCF_017639235.1 Corvus kubaryi
CCAAAAACTAAATCTGGCCCCATGCAAGGCTTCTTCAAACACCACTTGTTAGGCATGAAATCATGGCTCAGTAAAAAAGCCCACTCTCGCTGCCACACATGGGCTGCCTCTTGCCCAGCTGTGGTGGCAGTCACAGGAAAGGGACAGGTGTGAACTTACCATCTTCCTCCAAAGGAGAATGTGCCAGGTGAGCAGGCTGCAGGACATCACAGGGAAGGCCACAAATGGCAGGGACAGGAGCATTTCATGGGGCTGGCAGCAGGTCCAAGCTGTGTTGGAGGTTTTCTACCCAGGGTGTTGCAGTGCCCTGTGGGCACAGCGCTTGCCGGCCCAAGCGCACTGGCACTCGCCATGCTGAGCCCAGCTGCTGCCCACCCCTGCTCAACCTCTGTGTCCTTTCCAGTGCACCAGCCCATGCATCCGCAGGAATCCAGACAAGTCCTCGTCGCTGGCAACAAAGTGCTCACAGCAAACAACCAACACAAGGCTCCTGTAACCCACAGCTCCGACACCAGCACGTCCCACCCTGCACCCTGTGGCTGGGCTTGATTTGTGAGCTGTCCAGGCACAGGCTTTGCTGAGACCCTTGAGTCAATCCAGTGTATTTTAGCCCAACATAAATAACATGACCCTCAGACAGCCCCTCCAGAGGGGCTGCACCTGGCAGAGTCTCTTCCTGTCCCAAAGGTGATTCCCAAAGGACTATTGGCTCATGCCCCAGCCAGACCCCTTCAGGTTCCAGGCACTGTGAGTTGTGCAAAAGATGACTTTTGTCCCCAGTAATAGGAGTCTGAGTGAGGGAGAGGGAGGGGAGAGGTGCCCCCCTGCCCTTTCTCCCCAGAGCAGGAGGCTGTGACTGCAGAGCTGCAATTCCAGGTGACACATGGCATCTCTGAGGCTGCACCATTGATGGGGCATGAGATGGTGGCTGACATATAATCCCCATGCAGACACCCTTATGAAGGGGCTGCAGCAGCTTTTCACTCATCCCTGAGGTCAGCAAAAACCAACATTTAAGATAATTTTCTAAACCTTGCTCTGGAGGGAGAACAGCTTTGGGGCTTTTCATTTCAGGTATGAAAAATGTAATTATGGATAATGATGCCTCTTGCTAACCCAAGCAAGAAACCTTTCTGTGTTCATGGCTGGTCCCTGTGCCCTAAAGTAAAAGAGGGTTTCTGCTTTCATTACAAAACATATTTGTATTTCAACCTGAAAGGCTCTCTCATCTGGGAGCTCTCTAGTGGCCAGCACTCTCTCCTGCATCTGGTGTTACTTAGCCAGCAATTTTTCTTCTGTGTTGCCTGGGGGCCAAAAATACTCCCCAAAAGGCAAAACACGAGTTAAAATTGTTAAGAGAACAAAACTCTGTTAGAACGTTTTATTGGAGTCTGGGGAAATTACTTCTAAAATACATACACATAATATTAGCAGCAATAATAGAGTTTTTAAAAGTTCACTGTAAAAGTAATGATGTTTCAGATGGGAGCCAGCATTTCAAACCCATCTGTATGGAGATGACATCAGACACACAGCTTATGTTTCCACTTTCGGTGGTGTGAAAGAAAATAGGCTGCTGCACGTACTTACCTTTAGCTAGTGTGTTTGCTAAACTTGGACAGTTTGGTTCGGTATCTGCTTGAACTCAGAAAGCTTCACTTTCACAGAATGCAAAAACTGGGGTTTTTTCATTTACAGGCTTCTCAGCTTGTATCAAAAACCACCCCTCTCAATCCTCACTGAGTTCTGTCACTATGACACTTAAATCCACTATTCTATTTAAATTTTTATAAGGTAACAAATTAATTTAGGGCATGGTGAATGCAAGATCTGTCGCAGCAGACATCTCACAGTGTTCCATCACAAATGTTTAGGCTCACCTGCTTGAAATCAACCTTCCGTTTTCCCCGACAGTTCAGTGAGGGGTGGCAGTACCAGGGTGGGCAGTATGGAGCTGCGCTGCGACCCTGCCCTCCCCCTGGGGCAAGGCAGCTCCAGCACTCCGGCCACAGCCTTTCCTGGTGCCGGGTAAGCAGATGCATTAAATGCTGGCGACTTCCCAGCTGAAAATAGAGAGGGTGGGTTATCCCACGTGCATCTCTTGTGAGCAGGAGCCAGGTCTCATTTCTCACCTGCCCATGACAGGAACCCAGTGCGCTGTGGGCAGTTGTGGGGACAATTCAAGGAGGTGCAGTCCCCGCTGATTTGGACCTGCCCAGGATGCACTGGGTCCAAGCACATTATACATTGCTTTTACTTAAGGATACTTGCCACTGATGGCATTTTCTGCCGGGAATGGGAACTCCTGAGGACTGTTCCCATCTGCAGAAAGATGCCATTGCCTGCACTACAGAGACAGGCATTGAGGAGGGGATCTGCTGGCATGCGCACTCTAAAGTCAGTCTGAGATTTCCACATCTTAAAAAAAGGGTAAAAAATCTAAGTGATAAGAACAGAACAATGAAATCTGAGCAAACAGCTCTAATGGATGTTTCCTACTTTCTTAAGCTCCCTCCTATGTTTATAAATGAAAGAGAAACATCCAGAGATTTCTAGTATGAGATCTCATTTCTTTTTTAATCAGAAATGCCCTGAATACTTCTCAGTTTCTGTTTTCAGATGTTGCCTTCTCACAGAAATGACCACCTAAAGCATTCATCTTTTTTTTAAAAAAATACATCTTTTCATTTAAAAATTACATTGGGATTTCATTCTTATTCCAGTTCTATGTTTTTTCTTTTTTTTTGACATGAGTACAAGCATTTTTCTAAACTTAAAGAAGCCTTCCTCAGAGGGGGGTGGAGATATGAAATGTTTTTAAGAGGTAGTTTTCTTTGATTTCCAAAGAATTTGATTCCAGTGCTAGAAATCTGCAGAAAATAATCCCAGTGAGAGGAATAACCAAGAGCCAGGTTATTCCTGAGGCTCTGAGACCCTTTCAAGTTGGTCTGAAAACCTCATTGTTAATCAAAATAATTGCATGAGAACCAATCAGGAAATCCTGAAACATTCAGAATGAAACCTTGTCATTACAAATTCACCATCATGGCTAAAAAACAGATTATCTCTGTCAAAAGCTGTGGGAAAGTTTGCTTTGTAGCAGTAGGGGCAGAAGTAAATATTTGCCCAATCTGTTTTGTTTATCCTAAAAACATATATACATGTGCAGAGCTTCAATTAAACACTATTTTCTTTTCCCCCATGTGTACATCATTTGAACTGCCCATGTGAGGAGCTTTTAAAGCATCTCTCCCAGGAGTCAGGGAGATGGCTCTGTGCCAGCGCCTTACTCAGACCATTACGCCATGGCAGAGCAGGTCGGATTGCTTTGAATTTTAAGCCTCATTTCTTTGGTCTCACCTCTGAGTCCATTTAAACAGAGCTGGCCCCTTGCTGTAATTTAAAGCAATCTAAAGCAGATGCACAAAGTGCCACTGAAAACATACCCACAGACGTGTTGGTTTTGCTGGTAAATGCCACAACTTCCCAAGGCTGGTGCTCACAGGGAGCAGGAGCAGGGGGAAGGGGTTCGGGTGTGGACAGGGTCTGTTTCACCAACATGCTGATTCCCCAAGTTACTCTATTTAAACCACTTTAAAAATTGCATATTTTCTCAAGGAAGAGTAGTGCTGGGGATGTCTGAGCTGGTGGAAGAACTTGACGGGACACCAGGACAGATCAAAACAGCTGTTTTACTGCCCTGTGGGAGTCACGAGCCCCTCCTGTACCTACCCCAGAACCTTCCATGCTGACACTGCTTTTGCAACGACACAGTCAGAGATACAGATGCGAAAGGTCTCCGGTCTGGGCTCTCCTTTGCAACAGCTGTTTGCAAAATTAGTGGTACACTTTGTTTTGAAAATGAGGTCCACACTTATAAACATGCCATTTAAAAATGCAGTCATGAAAAAAAAAAAAAAAGAAAAGGCAAAGAATAAAAATAAAAAAATTCCAGCCAGTGGTTGAACCCTCTGAATCCTTTCCCCTGCGGCAACAGTGTTCAAACAGGTGAACAGGGAAGAAAAACAAAGGCTGGAAAAAGAACAAATGGTCACCACATTTAAAAACACCTGCTGGAAGTGACTGCAGCAAAAAATAGTTCAGAACATTTTGGAAAACACCTGAATGATGCCCATAATCTACTGCTGCTGCTGAGGGGGCTGGAGACCTAACTGCACCCTGGGACCCCACTGGAGCATCCACTGATTCCACTGGCAACACGTAAGTGCAACAATCCTCTGTGAGGTATTAAGAGCATTTCAAAGTCTCTTCTTGCATGGAACAACTCACAGCAAAACAAAAGTACAGCTGATTTTGTCCAGATTTAGCAAGCCTTAGATCTTTATCATCTCAGGGGATCAGGGTCTTGGTGCTTCTCCCACTCAAGTCATTGGGAATGCTGCCACAGGCTCCAGACAGCAACCAGACCTTATCCTACAGGCTGCCCTGTCGAGCTGACACCTTTTCATTTCCCAGCACCTATGGCAGCCATAGATTTCCCAGAGCTGGGCAGTCTCCAGGCAGAGCAGTGGGACAGACACCAGCCTCCCACAGCTGCACAGGCAGGCGATGATGCTCGATCACGATGGCTGCAGGTCCCTCTGAGCTCAACCCCCAGACCTGCTGCTAAACCAACCTGTGCTGGGATCCTTGTGGTGGAGGATGAGCTGGAGGGGCCACCTGGATGCCCTCAGCCCTCCAGGCCTGGACCTGTGGTTGGGGCTTCTCTTCCCCAGCCATGGGTCAGCAGTGCAGGTGAGAGATGTGTTCTAGGAATTATGAAAATCTGGCATTTTGGCCCTGCTCTCCCTCCAGGTTCTTGCAGTGCAGTGAGGGGTTGTCTCACCCCAGAGGGCTGCAGCCAGGACTGCACACAAATTTGCACGTAAGCACCACCACTTCCATGTGAGGAAGACAACTGGTTTGACACAGTGCCCTATTTCAGAGTAAGAACTGGTTGCAGCTACGGGCTGGTCCCCTGCATGGCTGGATTTAATTTTCAACCCATTTCTGTAGGATGTAGCAACAAACCTTTGTAACATCATTGAAACAGACACATCCTGTGGTCATCCCCTAGCAGGACCATCACTTCTGGTGTCTTGCGGTTGTCCTGTGCAGGGTCAGGAGCTGGACCCAGTGAGTCCCTTCCAAGTTGTGATACTCTATGATCCTCTGACCAGGAGCATTTCCAGCTACCCACCCTCCTGTGCTGCAGCACCTCACTGCCATCAGAAGTCACTGCTGGTGACCCAACAAAGCTGAATGACAGCTCTGACCGGCTGTTTATGCCTTCACATACACAGACATGGGTCTGCCCTAGGCAAACAGGCAGAGCAGGCACTGCTGCCAGCCAGGCACCTTTGTCATCCCAGCCCTTGGAAAAAATAGAGAAACACAGAGGAAGTCAAGGACACCTTAAGAGAGGAAGAGAAAAACAATGGGGAGCTATGCTGGGAGGGAAAGAGGCCAAGGAGCAGGATTATAGATGAATAACATGTGCAGTGTAATTAATCTAGATTAGTTTTTATTTTATAGCATTAACAGCCCGCAGTCGCAGCATGCGGTAATCTGGTCCCGCGAGTTCCCAGCCTTCGCAGGGCTGGGCCGGATCGCTGGGAGAGCTCCAGGCAGAGCATCAGCGTGCAGGAAGCGGTGCCGGTGACTCACCGGCTGCATGCTTGCTTGGAGACTAATGAACTAATACCGGCACTCCGGCCCTTTCCACGGCCCCCTTCCATTAATCTTCGGGTTAAAAAGTGCAGCAGTCGCTCAAGAGGGAAATTCCCACAGAGCAGAAGGATTTGTGCCGGGAGCCCCCTGTGCTGACCTCCTTGGCAGCCTTGCAGAGCCGAAAGTCCGACTCCTCCGCCCCAGCAGCCGCGCTCGGGAGCCGCTGGGATTTACGGCTCTTCCTCCGCGGGAGGCTGCGCGTCCCACAGCGCCTGCCCGTGCAGCGGGCTCGGGATGCGGCTCATGCCTCGGGCATTAAATGCAGAAGCAGGGTCTCGCCCTGCTGCTGGGCAGCTCACACCCATATCTTTGTTCCTCTAAAAGGTTCCCCTTGGCATTTTTGTGTAGATTTCACCTTCTGCAATAGCAAGTTGCCCATCTGAAGTGCTCACAGCCATCCTCGCCTCCCTCCCAGCCTCCCCCCGCTCCCAAACTCTGGAGAGTAGGGGTTTTGCTTTCCCTAGGTTACAAATGGCCACATGCTGTCCTATTACCAACAGGCACTACCCCTAAAGGGCCCACGTGTCAGTTGTGGCTGGAGATGTATTAGAGCTTTCCCAATTTCAAAAAAGTGAAGCACAGCTAAAAATTGTTTCTTAAAACTCCTGAGATAGAAGAGCTGCACAATGCCACAAACAGCAGGAGAGCAGGGGATGGTAGAGACAGACTCTCCTGGAGAAAGATGTGCGACAGAATTTGATCTGTGCTTCCCTTTTCATCCAGGACAGTCTGTATTTAACATTGTATCATCACGTGGAAAACAACTGAATTATTCCAGGGGTGGCAGAGACCTGCAACCGCAGTCTTGGGGAATGGGACAACCAGTACAGTTGGGGACTGGGGGTCCAGTTACCACACAGCTACTTTACTCCATCCTTTGTCTTTATTTTATATTTGCATTTCTTCAATAGAATAGAATACAACTTATTTTACATAATGTATACAAACTATATCACAGTGCTTTACAGAGAAAAGCATGAATTACATGGTGAAAACTTGGGAGAAAAATGACAAGGTCCTCTGCACTGCCAAGCCTCCTCTTTCTTCCTGATTCCAGAAGACCTACCGGGACACCCTCAATCTAGTGGGAAACTCCCACCTGACTAATTACTGGCCCCAAGGTGAGTTTGGCTCATCACTACTGTGCTCTCCCTTCTCTAGAGCACTGGCAGGGGTGGTATCCCAAAGAGCTGTCACATTTAACCCCTTTGTTCTTATCTCCTTTTTCTCACAAGACAAGCAGCAGCTCTTTCTTTTGAGCAACATAATTACTCTCAAAGTAATTAATGGAAACTCAGGGAAACCCCCCATCATTCTTTTCTCCCAGGATGAGCTATTTTTTCCAGAGCACATGGGTGGCCCCAGATAAACCACTGGGTTTAGCAATGCTGTTTGCTGCATTTATGAAAGCAGTAAATCCATCACAACTCCACAGTAACAGCTCCAGGGTGGGATGCAGACCCGGCTCCTCCAACAGTCTCTTTGTAGCTGCTTTATGAACACAGCAAGCAAAAAGCACTCACAACCATCATTCATGGTATTACAGGATACTGTAAGTGACATTGGATAGATGACTGCCAGGTCTCTGAGACCTAGGAATGAGAGTACTCACAACGGGAAATGGGAAGTTTTTGGAGGCTGGGAGAGAGTGGGATTGTGGACAACAGGAGCTGAGGGTCACACATACAACAGGGACATGACAAGGACAGACAGAGAGAGACTGACCTTAATGCTAGATGAAAAGTTTTCAGGTGGATCCCCAAAGTGATCCCTGTAGGAATCCTGAACACAACACACACATCTGTGAATAAATACACATGTAGCAACAAAAGGAAGGAACTGGCCATGGCTTCCCTCAGGCCCTGAGCTACTGCAGAACATCACATTGTGAAACAGGGCACTGTTTTAACACATACTTTTAATGAGTAATAAGAATAATAAACCACCCATTTTCCATTCTCTAACCTAATGGAATAAATGTAGAAATTCCCAGCATTTGTACAACAATGTCATGTCCAGAATGATCAGGATCCCTTTCTGCAGCAGTAAAATGGAACACACTCATGGCAGAGCTGATGACAATGGGCAGAAAAAGAGCAAAGGCAGACGCGTAGGAGTAAGTTTCCCTACAACACTTAAAATAGAAACATAGGTCAAATATACATTTGATGAGTAGGAAAAAGTGAACAAGAAACCAAAGTTTTCCTAACTTCATAGTCCATTTCCTCTTCTAATCCCTTTCATTCCAGATCCACATCAATGAATCAGAATTTGACCTAAAAACTTTGCAGCAGGAGAATTAGCCAAATGCTTGAATTAAATATTTCTTATAAAAATCTGTTTCCTTTTCTTAACAGCAAATTTTCCAACTGCGAAGAGTTTGAGGCCCACAGGCTTTCTAAATTTGGAGAACTAGACATTTCTCTCTTATATCCCATCCCTCACAACTTGGAAAAGATACAGCTTTACACATCGAATTATTTTCCAGGAGAAACTCAGCAGGATATTTGCTGAGCAGGAGGGATTCTCTACATCTAAATGATACTTGAACAATCTCTTAATTTCTGGCCACACATCCTGTAGCCATTGAAACCACTTTGAGTATGATGCGACTCTGCTGGCCCTGGTGGCTGTTGTTTGGCATTCCATGACTTGCTCCTGACCAGGACCTGGTGTGTCTGCTGGGGCTCTCCTAGCCCAGTGGCCAAGGGACAAACCTACCTTGGCTTCACTGCAAGCTCAAGTGCTATCGTGAGGTCACTCCAGCAGAAAAAATTAAATACCTCAGACCCTGCCTACATAACTGCACTTACCTAGAAAGTCCCAAAACAACCTGATCAAAAAAACCCCATGTCCCTCTCAATTTTATAATGTATTGATATGTAGTTATAATCTCTGGAGCAGAGCAGCTTTGGCTTGTTGAGCACACATGAATGAATCCTGTGCAATGGCCTAGCTCACAAAATAAACACATTGCCAGATCACACAGGGCCATGCTGGCACAGGCAGGTGAACCACAGCCTACAAAGCTTTCACGAAGTGACTAAGGCTTAGGGGATAGGACTGGGTCCTATCTGACTGATTTTGCTTTTAATCAGTGGAGGTACACAAGCTTTTATCTCTACTGATAAAGTTTGGGCATGAGGCACAAGTGATAAAGATGGCAACTGTAATCTCAAACACTAAAATAACAAAGGGTTTATTAAATGAGTACTGGCTGGTCCATGTGAAGCTTCTTTTCCAGAGAAGGATACGACTATAATTAAAAAACATTTAAAGTCTAAATAGGATTTGGTTACTATGTTAAGGTCCTATGTTCTTAGTCCATCCGTCATCACTCTTGGCTCAGCTTTCAGCTGCAACCATTTTTCAGACCATGGAAAGGAGGTTGTATCTTCCCTACAAGCAAGCAGAAGACCATCAAGCTTAACTAACGATGGAAGCTTTGCCTGTGGGAAATATAATAATTTAAGTTTCCATCTTGGTGGCATAACTGGAATATCTAAGTAATGGCGTGAGTGTTTTCTTGGACTAGTTTTAAGATTACTGCATAAAAGGAAACACTTTGAAGTTCAGGCAAAAATCAGAACTGGTAACTGGTGGTTTTATATCCTGCTGGGCCTTTCAGAAGCCATGGACATACATTTAGAACACCAATTAGGTCAAGCTTTTCTGTTGTTCCCAAGACATGTAAAAATATTTTTTGAGAATTCTTCCTTAACAAGAGAGAAAAAGGAGGCAGCTCTCCCTGCATGGCTCCTGACTTGCAGAGGGTGGCTTTACACGATGCCCCGCAAGTGCACAAGGGCCCACTCCTGCACACACACAACAAACCTGGGGGCCTGCAGTGAGCCCCTCACTGGGTCTGTGCACACACACAGACTCTTCCTGCCTCTCCATCACACTGCCGTGCTCCAGCCATGGGGAATGTGTCCCCCAGGCTCCTCCAGACAGCTTCTTTGAGCCTCTGCCTGGGGCCTTATGCTCTCGCAGGAACACAGGGCCATGGTTCCAGGCAAGATGACAGCACAGACCTTCCCAAACTCCCCCAATGCTGATGGCACTCTATCAAACAGCTTTTCCTGCACACAGGATTCCTGCCTGCCACATCCCCCTCCCTCCACAGAGCAGTCAAAACACATACAGCAAACTTCATTCACATATTCATTCACATAACGTAAGTTATTGTTGGGTGAACAAGAGCCAGAGAGCAAGACACAGCAAAAAAAGGGCAAAATATCAAGAATCTAGCATGGCACCAGTTAGCTTAGATTAGTCTTTTTGCTTTACCCCCCCTTTCTTTAATTGGATCAATATTTTTAATGCAATATTTATCATGTCTTACTAATGAAAACATTAATGATGATAAATATCCAAATTTACTGGAACAAAATACGTGTCACTGCAAAGTACAATTTCCTAGGATCTCATGCTCATGGCATGTAAGTCACTCTGATTCCTGTTCTAGGTGTGCAAATAGAGATGTGTCAAGCTTTGAAGGACACAGAAGATCCTAATAAATACCCATGAAATAGCCCTTCCTCAGAAAGTGCTGTAAGTAGATATAAGGAACACTGAAATAGTCCGGAAAAAGTAGATTGTATCCTAAGGCAGTGATGCTTCAAACATGTGCTGAAGCCCATAAAAATAAGTTAAGGGCTGTGTTGACAGACAGGATGAAGGAAAAATCTGTTTCTGGGATTAGTAGTTACAAAAGGTCTTCCAGATTCTGGAGTAATCATAGGATGAAATTTCCAGATGGCTCACCAGGATCTTAGTAAGACCAGGAAAGAAACACACATCCCTAAAGTTACCAGGCAGAGCATATCTTCTGAATAAATGGTATGTCAAGGATACTCCTGAGAATCATCACATGATGGTGGCACCCAAAATCGTCTCTGAATGAGGACCAGCTTCTCCAAAATTGGACAAATCTCCTCACCTTCCTGGAAGCAGGAGGAGTGAAAACTGCTTCTTGCCCCACATGTCAGCCAGGACACCAGCCCTCAGGCCGGCGAGGGGCACACTGAGGATATGTTTGGGGCGCTGCTGATATTGGGACCCAGTGAGGAGCTGGTGGATGTTTGTGAGATGCCCCAAACCATCTCACTCCCGCCCTCACGCCAGCTGGGTTCATCTGCTTTCACAAAGCTGCTGTTTTGAGACGAGGGTGAAGACACTTAGTAAGCTCAAAGAACAGAGTGCCATCAAGGAGTTACCCCCCCCCCCCCCCCAGGGAGCTGCAAAGACAGAACACCTTCAGATGTGATCTTCCTCAGGTTTAAGTGTGAAACTCGGGCATTAGAGCAAGTGAAACCTGGCAGGAGCCATGAAAAGCAAGTTGGTGAGCTCCCCCAAACCAGCTCGGCAGCCCTGGAGCCTTTCCCAGGGCCGGCCCAGGCTGACGGGCGGGTCCATGAGCGCTTCCCCTGCTCCAGCGACAGCCTGGCAGCGCTGCCAGCGGCAACAGGGAAAGGAACTACCAGAGGGGGGATATCAGGATTCTGACCCAAAGGTTTGCTGAGCCAACCCTGGCTTAAAGCCAAGGAAAAGTGGCAACAGCTACTACACAAGGAAGGCTGGGGAAGTGCTGTTCTGCCCCTGATATAATGCAACATTTACCTTCATTCACCGAGGAAACAATTCAGAGAAGACAATTCAGAAGAAGTTCTCAGGTTTAGGACATGGCTCGAGGACACTGGGCCATGGCATCCCCAGTGTCCAACGGCACTTACCCCCAGCCTTTCCCGTGGCATGAGGCCAGGTTTGAAAGCAAACGCACTGAAAACAATCACTAATGCTTGCTAAACACTTGTTATTTTTTTTAAACAAACAAACAAACCAACCCAAACAACTTTCAGCCTTCTGTCCCTGTCTGACCAGCACAGAGGAAGTCTGGCAGCAAGAAGAGGCATAGAGACATGTCCCTGCAGCAAGGCAGGTGCTAGGAAATGGGGAGCTTTTGTCTACTTTCCTCATGGTAATTCAGGAGCAATTCTTTTCAGTAAATATGGCACAGAAAATCCAAGTGAGGAGAAAACAAGCTTTTCTCTCTCAACAGGCAGGTCCGTGTGCTGCTGCCAGTGTGCAGCTGGCACAGAGGTGGAGCCTGCCAGTCTGCAGCCATCCCCTTTGGAGAGAGTGATTTCCCATTCAGGTACAAAAAAGATGCAAGAACCCAGCCAGGCCAGTGCTCTTGGCTGCTCACAGGACGTCTTTACAGGCTGAATGACAAGCTGTACAGCAGATGTTCACCCTTGGCAGCAACCCAGCCATACTGTGGTGTTTAGTTTTGCTTTTTCAGCTCTGGCCAAAAAGGATGCACATTTCCTCCACGCCGTGTGATGGAGAAAAGACTGAACCTGACCGTGGTGATATTTTCTAGTGGACATCAGCAAACTCATCCAGTAGGAAACCAGGTGCTTTACTGGCAGTTCAGCAGTGCCCTGAACACCATCCCCTGGATGACTAACACTGAATCCTGGGAACAAGGCAGCCGTTACTATCACTGCATGGGTCAGGCATCACTTACAAAAGACTTTTGGAGGAGTGCAAAAGCAGATTTCTGGAGAAAGCTGAAAGGGGACAAAATGGTTGGCTCTGCTGCTCTTCACACTCCCCACCAGGCTGCAAGCACCAATTTTCACATAGTTTAAAAGAAAAAAAAAAAATTGATTGATTTTTGCTAATGCATTACAGTTTGAAATGGAGCAAAGTCAGATTCACAGAACTGATCTGACTCAGGATACAGCATCTTTTTTTAAATATAGACACCTAAAGATGAATCACACTTGTCTCATAAGGACACTTCCTAAAATTTTATCTCCCCTTACTGTTTAGGGTTCCCGTTCTGCAATAGAAGATGATGTCACTGTTTACATAAATAAAGGCAATGGTGCTCAGATCAGATCTAGGAAACCAGTCTCTTCCCTCTTAAAGTTTAGTAACCATTTTTACTTTCTTACAAGGTTGGGGAGTGTAAGAACTGGCCAGGGCATAAATAGAAGCATAGACAAAAAAAAAGGTTCAAAAGTGACCCAAATCACATACTTAACACAGATTTCTTTTGTTCTTAGAAAACTGGCCATGTTAAAAGTAGGGTAGCTCTCATTACTCTCACTCTGTCCATATTGGGGAGATTAAACTTCTGCACAGGAGACTTGCAACTGAAAAATATTGCCATTACACTGAGCACAAATAGCTTTTCTCTTGAACACCAAGCATGCACGTGGCCTCCCCTCTCCCCCCAGCTTACATTTTATGAAATTTTGGACAGTCAGAGAAAACTCTCCTTCCATATGTTCAGGATGTTAAGATTTCAACCTCCTTGCAGCAGGAAAATAAAGTCATCTTCTTTGTAATGCCACAGCACTGAGCACACACAGAGCACCGAAACAGTAACACATGAACTGATCTCTGCCATTGCGGAAAACTGCAGGGATCCCGGAGCAGGTCTTGTTCCTGTCATGTCTGCAGATGCTCTGTTAAGGACTCCAGGGACATAGAGCAATTACTAGGGTTTGTTTCTGCTTTCCAGGAGCAGTTCTGTTTAGGAGAGAATAGAAAGGGATTACTTTTACCTTATAGTTTGGACTTACAGGGTGTGAACTGAATGTTTCTTCCCACAGAGAGACATCGTGTAACAACTCCTGCAATGCTCTGTAATGGGGCTGTTCCTTCTCAGCAGTGCCCGAAAGCCCAAGGGCTAACGAGGGTGACAGGCAGGGCCCAATTAGCAGCACAGGCATAGGACCGCTGTGTTTAGGCCACACACTGAGTCTAAAGGGTTTTTTTCCTTTTGTTTTGGGGGCTTTGTTGGTTTGTGGTTTTTTTGCTTTGAGTCTAGAAAGTTGACATCTGCTTCTAGTAAAATTAACAAACTATTTTATTTGTCAGTAAATGTAGATTGAAACAGTACTGAGAACTGCATTGTCTGGGTCTGCGGGATCGTAGGAAGTATCGATGAAGCATTTTCCACTGGCATGTGCATAGAGAACAAAACATTTAAGTGAAGATAATTTTTTCCATATATATTATGTACATTATTAGATACAAGTGAGAATTAGATGAAACAAAACTAGAACAAAGATTCTTTTAAGTTTTAAAAGGATCTTTGTCTCTCAGCCATAGGGATGGCTCAAGCCAAGCTCCATGGATGAGGCAATGAATGAGGCAACAGATGCATCAAAGGCATCTCACTCGTAGTACACAGTTTAGCCAAGGCAAGACAGATCACGCAGGGATGTGCTGGCACCAACGTCATTCTTGCTACAGCAGAAAAGATGCTCCCCAGATCTTACCTTCTCCTGATGCAGCCAGGCACAGGTGCACCCTCCACTGTGCCCCACACAAGTCCTGGCACTTGGGCCAGCAGAGCTGCTCTCACCAGGGGCTGTGCCCACCCTGCAGTGGCACTGTGCCCCATGGCAGCGTACCCAGCTGCATTCTGCAATGTGATCTCCTCCAAATCCCATCCCACCACATTCCCTGCAGCTGTGACTGCCCAGAGCAAAGACTTTGCTTCCTGGACACTTTAGTGACCAGAAGGGTGTCTCCAGTTGAAATCCCCTGGCAGCTATTTTATTGTTCACCTGGCTTAATGGTGCAAACACAGCTCCAGGTCACCTCCCTGTTGTAAAAAGCAGGAGAAATCTTCTGTATTCAGGGAAAGGGAAGCCCATGGACCCGGCTCTCATGTGGTGGTGGAAGGTGCTGGCCCTACATGGGTGAGAGGAAGCCTCAGGTCACAGTGGACCCAGGGGTCAATGCCAGGAAGGGGACAAGAATGGAGCAGGCTTCCCACGAGGTTCAGGCATAGGGCAGGAAGGCAGATATTGTCTGGGAGGCCCCTCTCTTGCACAGTGCGTTAAACATTAAACAGCACCTTCCCTCTCACTGCTCCCAAGGTCACACAGGGCAGCTCCCCCAGCTCCAGGCAGCAGCCCGGCTCAGGGAGGCAGGCAGCAGACACCAGCAGAGGATGGGGGTGCTCTCTCAAGGCTGGAAGAGTACTTTGTCCCTCTGTGGTAAAACCCAGGAACATCCTTCCCAGACCCATTTGACCCTTCCCTTCCTGATGTGCCCCCTACACCATGCCTCTCTCTTGCATTGTGTGGGAACATTGCCCAAAACACAGTTTTCCCCTCATTTCCTTCCTCTCAAGACACCTGGAACTTCTTCCTGCAGGCTCCTGCCACCCCTCATGCAGGCCAGGCCAGGCCAGGCTCTCCAGGCCACCAGCTTATTGTCCAGGAAACCAAAACAACCAAACATCCAGCATGGAGCTGCTGGGGCAACAGGCTCAGAGACAACACAGCTACCAGGGCTTTTGTGTACTGAGGATGACAAATAATTTATTTCAGCAAAAACAGCCTGACATATTTGAGGAAAAACAGAAGCAACAACTACCAGCAAGGACTCCCCCAAGAAGGCTGTAAGGGAAGTATTTTCCATCACAAAACACATTTTGAAATGTATTTGAAATTTGTGATTTGACATCTCAAGCTGTTAGTAGAAGCTCCTTGCTTAAATGGGTCAGTTTTGCATGCATTAAGCAATGCAGCACAGAAACAAAAGAAAAAAATCCTCTCCAGCTTCAATGCCGGTTTAAAAGTTATTGGGAGGCAGCCAATATATTTGGGTAAGGTTTTTAAACACCCTCTTTCAAACTAAGATGCCTCAGCAGAGATCAGCGCACACAGCACACCACAAATCGCGACTCCAACTTCACCCTTCTAACGCACTGAATTTTAAAAGCTTAACATACCTTTATCTAAACCTCTGTATCATTAAAACTGCACTGAGAAGCACAAAGCTTCATCCCACTAAAACAGAATGTATGGGTAAGTAGAGTTGCATGCTCTGCTACACCAGCTTGTTTCTGCTACATGTTCATTTGATTCAGGAAGCCATGCAAAAACAGCTTTGCTGGCCCACTGAATGTGCACCGTAAAACAGAAACTTAATCACAGAATATTCTGAGCTGGAAGGGACCCACAAGGATCATGGAGTCCAACTCCTGAATGGCCCATACGGGGATCAAACACACAACCTCGGTGTAACTAGCACCTGCTCTGACCAACTGAGCTGATCTGTCACAGAATCACTGAACAGTCTGGACTGAAAGGGACCTCAAAGATCATCTCATTTCAACCCCCTGACATGGGCAGGGACACCTGCCGTTAGATCAGGTTGCTCAAAGCCCCATCCAGCCTGGCCTAGAATACTTCCAGGGATGGGACATCCACAACTTCTCTGGACAACCTCCCTCACAGGGAAGAATTTGTTTCCAATATCCAATCTAAATCCATCTATTAACATACATGCTGGACTCCAGCTGAAAGCCAACCTCACAAGGCAGACCACAGCACCCTGAGATGTGAGAGGCAGACACTGCTTTTCACTGATGGGCATTCACAGCCTCCTCTCAGGGGTACTGCCAACTGCTGGGGTTCAGCTCTCTCCCCCTCTGGACACTGGCAGACACTGGAGCAGGTGTAATCACAAGTAATGCAGAACCCACATGACAGCAAAACACCTCAGCCTGGCACTGCAGAGAAAAGCACGGGGTTCTCAGCTGGATGGAAGGCCATTACGTGTGCCTGGGTCTGCAGCCACCGAGGCCCTCTTGGCCCTGAGACCTCCATAAACACAGTGCTGAGCCTGAGCTGCTTCTGAACGGGAGAGATACTCGCATGCAAGATTTGGGCAGCCACAGATCGCTGAAGGACTGGCCTTTCTCATACTTCCAGGTGCTCCTTTTTACCGCTTTTCAGCTTTCATTAGTGAGAAGCAGGAAGAGTGAAGTGGCGGTGTCCCCAGCCAGTGTTAACAGGATGTGACTCTGCCCTGAGTCATCATCCTCTTTCTCCTCAAGTGGAGATGGCTGCTCACACCTGGGTCACGGACACCTCTGGCCATTCTCATCAGGACAAACCCACTACTTCCCAAGCTTGCAGTTCAGAGGCTGCAGCAAGCAACCTTCACATCACACAGTTAGAACTTTGTATTTTCAGAGTATCTTCACAACCAAAAGGACTGAAGAACTCCAAAATGTGCTCAAAATCTAAAGAATAATACAGCAGTTTTCTGATGAAGTATCTGAGCCAGCAGCATCTCACTGAGGTCTTACTTACGTCCAAGAAATTAAAACATTACGCCACACAGCTGCAGAATATGACTAAATATGCAATTATTGTTCTCTATTTTACATTTGAAAACTTACCATGTTAGAATAATCTCCAGTGAAATGCATTTCATGGGAACTGGAAACAATTTACATTAAATGAACCAAATGAACACCACTGTTAAGGAGTCCACGTGCACATGAGCAGAACTGAGGTGCCTCGGCTGAGAATGATCTCTGCCAGTACTGTGCCTCATCTTCCATCCTGACAAACTTTACAACAAAGGTTTCCCTGATACATTTCCCTGCCCATCTAAGGCAGTCATTCAGTAGCAGCGACCTCTCACAGACTCACATTCCAAGCAGATGCAACATCCTACACATCTGACAAAGCAATTCAGTTCTCACCAAAGAAACATCCCAGAAGTGCTCATTGGGATGGAATTATTCCAGTATTTATTTTTCTATTACTGGAAGAAACATCAGTGTGGGGCAAATAATTTTTTAGCACTCTCTCTAGACTTCAAGTGAGACACACCACATAAGACAACAACATTTTTTTTGGTATTTGTCTACTAAACATCCTCCTGAAAAGGGACATGGATGTGCTAAGGTACACTCTCACTCGCTGCAAAGGCAATCATGTAAAGTAATAATAAGGGAGATTGTTAATTATTTATTATTGGCTGGGTCATAATTCTTTTAAAGCAGAATTAGAGTTCAGAGAAGACTGCAGGGGAAGGATGTGCTATTGCTGCAACTTGTAGCACAGGCACACCAACACCTGGCCAACCCAAGGCTGGAAATGCAATTAAAAAATTACTGTAAAGTTGCTGCAGGCTACATCTTTGCTTATGTGCCACTGCAATAATTACAAAGTGGAGGAAAAAAAAAAGCAAAAAATGTCTCTCACAAAGGCTAGCTACAGTTGGATTCCAGTCAGGTTCTGCAACAGAGGAACTGCTAGTCAGCAGTGGCTGCTACACTTACAACAGAAACACCAAACACCTGGAATATCACACCTGAGCCTGGAATATGGACACTGAACCTTTAAAAATGAGCAAACTATCACCACCTTTTACCTGTAGCATTACTTGGAAATAAACTCATTCAGGGTCTAAGGAAGAGTGCTCAGCACTGGTGTTGGCAGACAGGAATTCAAGACAAATTTGTAAAACATTAAGTGCTACCAACAGTGTCCCATGAAGAACAGCAGTTATATTTATCACCTTTTTAGGCTTCCTTGTCCTCCCCAAACCTCCCAGCCATCTACTCCATCTGGAAGAATGTTTTAAACATTTAACTTTTTAAACAGAGAAGCAGAAGAGACAAATTACCTGGGTATTACACCAGGACTTACTGGTAGCCTGGAGTGCAACCATGGGGACTTAAACTGCACCCTGGGGTGGATCCAAACCACACAGTCTCCAAACAGTGAGGAGACTTTCCTTCCTCAAACTTGCTGAAAACTGTGTGAGTGACTCAGTGAATGTGCTTCTCTTGAATCAGCACTGAAACAGAGCTCCAGAATTCCCTCTGATTTACAGTGCAGATAAAAGACTGTAGAACTGTTGGTCTTCTTAAAGGATGATCCATGACTGATCCCCTGAGGATGTCTCACCACTAAACCCATGTAACTCTTGCACAAACCAAGGTTGCATTCCTACCCCGTGTTCCAGCCCTTCTCTCCCTGGGTTCAGACCTGTTGGAGCCCGGCTTTACCACGTCACACAGAGGAGGGAAGGTCATGTGGCTGCAAATCCCACTTGCACAAAGTAAACAGGTAAATAGATTCCAATTTTAAAGTAAGTTTTAATTGATTCATTAATTAGTAACCTGTTTTCTAGCACAGTAAAGCAAGTGGAGCAGGTTCAGAAGTTGTGGAGTGCTGAAATTTGGAGTTAGGCTGAATGAAAGACTATGTACAATGCAAATCAGCTTTCTGTTGTGATGTAAATTTATTCTCATAATTTTTACCATTTATTCATCCCAGAAGACATATTGCATATTTGGAACATTTTTAAAGTAAGAGCCACTATATTCAAGACAAGAAGTAGTTTTGTCACATCAAAACTGATGACATACTCAATAAAATTATTTTCCAGAGCAAGAACTCCTTACAAGAAATATAAATAGAATATAAACTTCATAAATGATCTAGCATGAAAAGATTAAAATAGTAAATCCATTCCATACTGAAGGCAGTACTTTACCACTCATAGTGTGTGTGCGGAATTTCTAAAAAAAAAAAAAATCCATGTCCCAACAGTGGGTACTGAAACAAATACCGGTAAGCTTTTGGTTAAATTTTATTCCCATAGAACAAAATGAATTGATGACTTCACCCTTTTGTCTCAAATACTAACACAATCAGGTAATAAAACATTGCTTTTAATTTAACTCGGGCTTTGGAATTGTTCATCAGACACGATGAAGGGATGACACGCTTTGGCAGCACATTGGCTTTTTCAATGTCTCACCTGATGTAACACAAGAATTACCTCTCCCTGCCAGCATCTCCATTACCACAGCTGAAAACCATTTACCCAAGAATCTCAGTTACATCCCCACTCCCTCTCATGGCTGCTAAACACCAGTGACCATGTCCTGTTCCACCACTTGTAAGCACAATCTCAGAGCAGCACAGACACACATCCACATCCCTCAGAGCTGAGGCACATCCAGCTCTGAGAATGATGCTCACTGAGCACACTGAGAAACTCAGTCACGTCAACAACCTCCAATTTGAAATGCTTAGAGAGGAAAGTGTCAGTAATGTGCAAACAACATGACGGGGCTGAGGGAAGAGAGTAAAATGTCTGATCCTGAGAAAAGGACTGGCTTTGCTTCACTCTAAGATGGAAGCAAATCATAGAACAACCTGTGGGAAGCAATCAGCAAAAAATTCAAGAATGTCAAAGCATTTAGAAAATAAAATTCCCCTTTCAAAAGTTTTTTTTAAAAATGAGTTTATTAGTGTTATTAAACCAAGACTTCTGTAAATCCTGACATTCCAATAAAAGTGATCACTACACTACTATCACTGTAACTAATAATGCAGGTTACAGAACAGCTCTCTGTTTGTAAAAACTAAGTGAAGGAATTATTCTATGAATATTTTCCCTATTGTGCTTCAGGGATCAGATTTTGTCTCACTGCTGTTCAACAGTGTATGATCAATAGTCCCGAATAAAGCTTCAGGAGTCATCTCTGTAAAACCTGAAGGGAAAAAAACCCTTTCAGTGCTGTGCTGAAGAGTCATGGGAACAGGTTGCTGCCTGGGCCTGCTGCCTACAGTGGTTTTTACCAAACAATATTGCAAAGTCAGATACCACCGGGTGCACCTCATACTGGGGTGATGTGAGGAATACACAGATTTGATTAACACAGTTAAAATCTAGAAGCTAGAAGTCAGTGAATCCTGAAAAAAAGTTCTGGTAGACAGTAAACCAGGAATACCAGAGTAGGATATAAAGCTTATTGTCTATTTATTTATATGATGTTAGTAAGGTAATTACTGTAAGGACATGTTCTATTCTGGCATCTACTCTTCAAAAAAGAACACTCAGAAAATAAAAAATTGTTTAAAAAGCTGACAACAAAAATTAGAGGGATGAAGAAAAAAATTAAGAAATTCAATTCATTCATATAAAGTAAGATTGGAGGGTACGATCATGGTATGTCAAATCCGTGGATGAGGACAACATTTGCAGCAGAAGAACATCCTCCAAGAGAGATGTATTGGAGTCCAATTTTTGGAAGCCAAAGCAAGATGAACTCAAAGACAGGGTTGGGGTTTGGTTTGGGGTTTTTTTGAGAGGACAGTAGTTGCTCACGTACCTTATCTACAGAGGTGACTGATCCTTTATCTGAAGTTCTTACAGCAAGAATTTTTTTTTTTCTAACAGATACTGAACTTCTTGACATTCTGCTGCTTATGATGAAATCAGTCTGAAGTTTTATGACTGTGATATCCTGATTAGTGATCAGATGAGTTCCCCTTACCTTTACAAATGGGGACTTGGGCCTTTAATGTCCCTTCCCATTGAAACCTGTGTTTCAATTGCTGATTTACCTCCTACTGCTGGGAGCCTTTAGTCAGACACTGGTAGCACCCAGCTTTGAAAGCAGCAATGGATGCAGCCCCTCTCTTCCAAGCAGACTTGGCTCTGTGGACAAACCTCTGCTCACTTTCAACAAGTTGGTACAAAGTAAAAACCCAGGAAAGGAACCTCACACCCCCCCCCCCATACTGCAGCCCAATTCCCCATGAAAGAAAGAGGAATTCTGTGTTCATAAGCACGTGCAAAGAGGGACTGGGATGAGCAAATGAGCTGGATCTGGGGAATTGAATGCAGCTGTTTGCAGGAAGCAATCACCTTTCAGACAGACCCAGAGGTATATGCAAGAGAGAAGGAAAGAATATGGCTTCTAATTCTTTTATACGATCAATTGCTATTATTAACGGAGACTCAACATTTTGAGACAGTTGCTAATGAAACACTAATGGTGGATGAACCGCCAGAGGGGAGAAAAGGCCCCTGGTGAAACCTGGCCAGCCCCACTTGCGGAGCCAGTGCAAAGGACAGTGGCTTCCCAAAAGCCATAGTGGTGACCTGGTGTTTTAAAGCACTCAGATGCTGCTGGTGGAATGAATTTGGCAGTGGATTTGTCATGGAGAAGATTCAAGCCAAAGAAATTATTCTTGCAAGTGGCAGAACCCTATGGATTAAGGCAGGAGACATTCAAAGTCTTACATAAAGCACACAGAAATCTGGAACAGGTAACATACTTCAGAAGACTTGATTAGAAAAATAAGTTAGGGATATACCCCAAAAATATGTGCACAGGTGATTGATTACCTTTGCTTCAGCCATCAGTCATTTGATACTAATTCTCACTGTTTTATGAGAACTCTTGCAATATATTGTGCAGGCTCACAATTCTCCATTTAGCACCAAAAAATCCAGACATTCTGCAAAAAGGATGAGGCTAAGACTCCGGAAGAACACATTTAATTCAGCTACAAGGAACAGGAAAATCACACTGTATTTTTCACATATTTATATTTTTAAATAAAAGGCCTGCTATTGTAGTCCCCACACAGGTAGAATTCTTTTAGAATTTAAAAAAGATGCCTCAGTCAAGACACCATGACAAATCTGAAGAACTGTTCAGATAGTCTAAGATTTATACTAAATCTTCCAAATTGAACTAGCAACTGATAAAACAACTCTCTGAGGAGCTTTGCTACTATGAGGAACCTTTTTAAAACCTCAAACTTCAGTGCAAGCTCAGAGCACTTGTTTTACAAGTGGAGCATCTCACACATGTGAAAACACTGCTCGTTACAGTAACTCCAAGGCTTAGCTAATCAAGCCTCACAAAAGAAAGAACCTAAATATGAATGTAAAAGAGCACACACACTTACCATTAAAAAAAGCAATAAAAAAACCTAGAAAGGTTTGTGCAAGGAGTCCTTGCAAAATAACTCCACTTGCTGTTTTAGTATTGAAGCACTGAAGAACAGCAGCTTCCCAGTTACCCAACCCTTCTCCAGGGATTCTTGCAACAAAAGAGTGAACTGTGCATTTTAGCTCATTCCTTATCATTTTGAACATGCAAATGTCAAGAACTCCTGGAAAAGGCACTGCATTAGGTATACTTGTAAGCACAAACCCCCATGCAATGTGTACTATGCACCTGTGTATATATAATATAAATATGCATACATGCACATAATGAAATTAGAAATATTTCTCCTTTAATACAACCATGTTGGGCCTCTAACTGCAGCTCTCTGATGCTCTAAAGATTTCTGAAAACACAACACTTGTCTTTAATACAAGGACAAACTTAAGCCCCAGGCAGCACTGCTGCAGTGCAGGGTCCCCTCGGCTGCTCCCAGGGAACCTGGCACTTCCCTGCTGCCAGCAGGGAGGGACCCCAGCTCCACCAGGCTCCACCTCCTCAAGCCACCTCGACATGCTACTAGCAGGGAGGAGGGAAGAGAATCCACTGCACAAGAAACAGCAGCTGAAAGGACAAATGGGCAGTTTGAGATGCTAAAGAGTGAGGAGGCAGCATCAGGTTCCCTTCCCCCAGCAGGGCTTTCCT
The DNA here is from genome assembly GCF_017639235.1 of Corvus kubaryi. Classification (NCBI taxonomy): domain Eukaryota; kingdom Metazoa; phylum Chordata; class Aves; order Passeriformes; family Corvidae; genus Corvus; species Corvus kubaryi. The sequence continues at coordinate 12,071,675 of NW_024580670.1, forward strand.
CTATGGCCCAGGACCTGCAGCCACTGCTCCTCCCATCTCAGCACCACTGCCACCGGCACATCCACCCTGCAGCTCCAACACCTTTTCCTCCTCCATGGCAATATGCTCCCAAGCCTTCCATGGTTCTCTCCTACCCCATTTCCTTCCGAAAACCACAGACAGACGGATCAGCTAGACCAAAACTTAAACCAGTGCAAATGTGAAATAAAAGGGGAAAAAAAAAGTCTTTTGCTCTTACTGGACATGCTGCAGACATTGTGCCTAGTAACTGTGGCAATATCTAGTGCAAAAGAAACTTAGCATGAATCTCTTGTTTTCAAATGACATTCAACTCAAACATGCATAGGGAGAGTAAAGTTATTTTATTAAATCATGCACATCACGTGTGTTAGTGCAAATAGTTTAATCTGTACTCCAGAAATTCTATTGTATTTTTATATCTTTACAAAATAGATTTAAAACAATTATTTACTTTAAAAAATGTAATTCTGAAGTTAAGCATTTCAGAACAATATTTGCAATAACCTATATACAAGAGGTACTAAGTACCACTGGCATACGAGTGTTCTGTGGTTGGGTGGCTTCCTGCAACTGAAAAGGATGAAATGAACGAACTAAATGACAACAGTTATTTTCTACAAGTCACTTGTGGACTATTTTCTCCAACTAATAATCCTCCCATTAGCAAATCCCATGTAACTTAAGATAGAACCTTTAATTAAAGGACAACGACCCTTAAAACCTCACAAAGTAAATTATATGCTAAATTTCTATTTAAATATTTAAACTATCTGTCGATTGCCATAACACTCTTTAAAGCCAATCGAATTGCTGAGATTACCTCCCTATTTTGAAGTTTCCTTTAGCAGAGCCATTTTACTTTACCATTCTTTAACATATTATTTAAGTCTTTAATAAACCTTTTTGACAGAACTGCTGAGCTGAACAAGACAACTACTGTCTACATTTAATTCAGCACTAACTACAGTGATTCCCACCAAGAGTCAGCAAATAGCAATGGTTATAGTACTCAGATAAGGAAAATAAACTTTGTAATGGGGACCACTGCATCATACTTACAGCCATGTGATAAGGATCCACAAAATTTTACTACCAAATTAAAATCATCTTCACCTGACAATACTTCATCAGGCATATGATTCCAATTTCGTAGTATTTTATGTATCTAGATTTTCTCAGCTGATCACAGACGTACTGTAGCAGTTCTCTTAATAAAGTTACGTCCACAAAAGCTTATTCTAAAGAGCTTCTCCAGCTCAAGTCAGAAAGTATCAAATGACTGAAAAAATAAACTGATACATGTGATATGTGAGAAGGTATTCATACTTTTAAAGAACGTATCTCTTTAAATATATGAAATTTAATAAATTACATTCAAACTAAAGTTAACGTAAGTTGAACCACTGCACTATGTCCATCAAATGACCAAGTACTTGCTCCCAGAAACACCTTAGTTCACTCAAGAACACACACATGCTTACACTCGCACACGCGCACACTAAATACTTTAGGCTGGTCTTCACCATCAGTATCTCTATCTCTTTAAGGCTGGACATGAATTGTGTTTATTCCCAAAACCCATTAATAAAGCAATCCTTAGGAAAGAAAAATACACTTCCTTCGAAAGGCGTGGTAAGAGAAGTTTTCTTAAGTCTTGTTCCCAACAGCTCAGTGACTAACAGCAAGTAAAATGATACACTAGTTTAAAAAAAAATAGATCATACTGAAAGGCACTGAGCACACTGCATCTGTTTCCCAAGTATCTGCAAGGTTACTTGGCTTGGATGTCCAAATCAGTATCATCTTCTTAAATCTAGCAATCAGATTCTAAAGTCAGTGTCCACAACCCTAGCCATTATAAATAATTTGGTACCAAGAAGCCTACTTTAGGCCACCATTATAGTATTCAGAATCCCAACATACTAATTTAAAACTTGCATGAAGTTGTAAGCAAAAATATTGCTCACAGTATGATGAATGACAATTTTATTCCCTCTTTATAGACAGATACATTTTATACAATTTAAAGCAAATGACCCTACTGCTGTTCTCACGCAGAGCTGTGCTGTATTAAGAGGTAAAAAGGAAGAGAATTAATCTGTTTTCCCTCAGTATATGAATGTTGCCAGCTTCTAAAGGGAGGACGGTGTATGGATTCAACAACAGTTCTCATGGAGAAGCTCTGGTTAGGCCTGGGTACAGCACCACGGCTGTTACAGCAACCAAAGCTGCCATCACAGGCATCCAAGGCCATTGTCTCTGTGTGGAGAGAAAAAAGAAATCAATATCATATTTGCTCTAATTCATACTAATCAGTTTACCTCGTGGTTCCTGCAAGTCCTGAGTACCTGTTGATAGGCATCACTACAGTGTTACCCACGAGCCCTGCTGCAGGCTAGTCCTGACTTGGAGCACCACAGCAAACCACACTCCTCTAGCACAGGGAACTCCACACCTCTTCATGACTGAGGATCGTCTGGAGGACTTTTGGCAGCTCCGTATTTCCAGGTATGTTATTGTACACACCTCAGAGAAATGTGCCGCTGAACATGCGAGGGCTTGAGATGTTTAAATCATGGCTTGCGCCAAGTCAAGGCTAGACACAAGTTTATGCACATCTTTAACTTTTGACCGTTTAAATCCAGGTCTGTGTAGCAGATCCTAACATCATTTTTAACAGATTGTCACAATATTGCATGACAACAATGGCATTTTAAGAGGAGGACACACTGAGAGACAAGAGAAAATGCAAGCTGAGAGTTCAGAATACAAACCAACCACCTATTTCTTGTCTTTTTTTCCATCTTTCCATCAGCAATAGTGAGAAAAATTAAAGTGTTTAGAGCCAGAGAGGAATTTCTTAGTCCATAGATAGGAACCAAAGCTTGTTGAATTTTATTATTAGAGGCAAACTCTTCATTTTTCATAGTTAATTAAGCAATGAAGTTTTCTTACAAGCCCTAGCATCGCGCAAAAGGCAGCCCATTTGCTAAGGACAAACGGAGACCGAGTTAGAAGAGGCACGTTCAAGCACCAGTGAGAACAAAATTAATTGTTAGAATTAAAGAAATCACAGAGATGTTAAGTGATTAGTGGATTGCTCAGCTCGTCAGTGTCAACAGAATGGCATATTAAATGAAGGGTTTGCTTCAGGTAAAGAAATACCTGTGAGCATTTCACCATGCACTATTTGATACAGAAATGGCACAAACAGGTGAGAGGGACAAACATACATTGACTGAACAGTAGTGCTTGTACCTTTCGCTACCACAATGGGCCGTAACACCAATACAGGAAAGCCAGGATTAGGCCGATGAATACGGCTGGGACGGGTTGTAATATGGAAGGCTAAAGAAGGGAAGGGATATTAAAAATCACTTTGTGCTATAAATCAATCAGGTAAAGATGATTTAGAGAGGGGAAAATAAGTCAGTAAGTTTTGTTTTAATTGAAATGTATTAAAGACGTCTAACACATTACAGTATTATCTAATCTGGTATACAAAGTTAGTACACCATTCTACTCAAATGAACAGGGATGTTTAAAAATAAAGGGAAGTAAGCAGAAAATGTTCCAAGAAACCTCTTGTCACAACTTGGAATTTAGCACCTGAAAACAATACAAATCTTAAACGATTTGCCTGTATCTTATTTGTAGTTGGTTTTAGTTTTTCTAAGTGAGAGGAAATCCCATTTGGATTTCTTGAGAGACAGATTCACACCAAAAATCGGATTTTTCAGCTACTTCATTCCTTGCTAGTTAGCCTTTTCCATTTTCCATCACCAGCCTCCGGAAAAACAATCTTTTTCCTCCATTAGTGAATCAATTACAGATATGTGCACAGGCAAACCCAGTAGTTCAGGCATTTCCGTGAGATTGTAACATGACTGTACAATCCACACTCAGTTACTAAAAAGCAGAGAAGCACATTTCCATCAGAGATAACACAGAGCTCAGCATCTCTGCCAGGTCAGCAGCCTTGTGACCAAATGGAATTCTGAAAATTGATCGAATGCTGCAGCTGGGCCAAACCAGCAGCTGACCAGACTGCAGGGTTCAAACAGCTTATGGCCTCCTCAGAACCATCCACACGTTTTCTCAGCTATGTTGAATTCATGTAAACTACTGCATATTCTGGATGAACAGCCTCTATCTGTGATACGATAAATTAAAAGCAAAAATGGACCTAAATGCTTTTTAAGCTGTCCTTGGAAGACATCTGCTTTCTCTGTATCCTACTCTATATATTTGTGCACACACAAAGACAAACAGAGGTTAAGGTCAAACCATGCCAAATATTTTTGAAACTGTTTGTGCTGAAGCTACCTTGATTTTGTTCAGTCAAATAAATACACAAATGATAAATTCATGCTTAACTTTTCTAAAACATTGTAACTAATAAGTAATATCTCATCCTGTTATGAATTTAGAGGAATCACTTATTCATAGAACCTCCAATATGGTTCAAAACACAGGAATATTAGAAGGTATTCTAGTCTTGTTCAATTAATTTTTTTTCCATCAAGGCAAATACTTAACAGAAAAATTATGTGTCACTACTGAAGTTTTTTTCATGCAGGATTATTTTTGTGTCATGGGTGCCACGAATCACAGTGCCACCTTCCCACAGAAAGCAGAAATGATCACAGCAGTGTTCAAAAAAGTGCCAGAGGTTTAAATCAACCAGAGCAGCTGATGTTCTCAAACCATTCACATCATTAAATCTGTCATGTAAAGCGCATCAGGAAGTAACCAGTGACTACAAGCATGCAAGCACAAGTAGTACACCACACTGCTAAGCATTTCAAAAACACAACACTGCAAATTTTTTTTTAAAAGTAAAACTTAAATATTAAAACTTAATATTTAAATGATATCCCAAATGGAGTACAGAAGCCTTGTCTTTTCTAACATTTGTTGGTTCACTGAACAATTCAATAGATTTTTTTTTGTAAGTTATACACATTCTTGGCAAACGAAACCGATGATACATATTCATCATATTCAATGAGATCACCTCCAAATGATTAGATTTTTCTCTCACAGACTTATTAATACATAATAAAGCTCCCTCTTGTCAAGGAGCATTGTAACTAGGTGCCTCAATAAAATTGTGCATATTTTATTAGAATATGAAGATACGCAAACTCAGACACAGATGGGCTGCAAAAAGGAACAAATCCCACAGTGGGAAGTCACTTTCTGTCCTCGGAAATGAAGTAGCAGATAATGATTCCAGCATAAGGGGGCAATGGTACTTGAAAAATTTGACCTTGGAACTCAGCCCAGTATCCATGATGTTTGAAACAATCCCCAAGATGGATATGTTTTACATTACTGACTGTGAGTAATGTTTGGTGAGCAGAGTTTGCCCTTATATGGAGGATGCTCTTCATCACACCCTGACCTCCAGGTTTCAACTGTCACAATGAACTCCTCTTATGCAAGCAGATTTTGGCAACTGCCATGGCTCCTGCTTTCATTTAAATACTCACCTTTAATTCTTCCTAAAATTTCCTTTTAGCTTTTCCACTTTCATCAGGTGCTCCAATTTCCTTCACAGTATTTCAACCCTTTACTATCCCCCTTTTTCCACTGATCATTTTGATTCTGAGGTTAATGTTTTTAACAGAGCAGAAAATCTCACATTCACAATTATTTATTCAGTGTGATCTCTTCCATTAAAATGGGGTGGGGTTTTTGTCTGGTTGTTTTTGACTTCTGCTTTAAGTAAGTCAAGTAACTCAGCATTATCTGAGCACTGCAGAAAAATTCTAAGCAAGAATCAGGTTCCAAGAGGATTATGAAATCATATTCCTGAAAATATGGCTGAAAAAAGTGAGAAATGCTTTGAATTCTTTACATCTTTGACAGCTCTATACTGTTCGAGGTTTATATTCAAGAATTGATTATGGTAAGGATATTAATACAAACTTCTGGCATCCAGCTGATTTTAGAGGATGGGATCTGTAAAACCTTCTTTGTAGTCAGATAAACAGTTTGCTAAAGTCTGTCACAGAGCATTTATTATCCTCCTGTTTTGTACTGTGCATTACAGGAGCTGTTCACCCTGCACTGAGCACAGAGGCAGTACAGGAAGACAAAAACAGCCCTCCCAGGGTAGTAAGGGACCTAAAATAAGGCTGTGGCCACCTTATAATGGTCTGCCACACCCTTAATGTTTGGAACATTTCAGAATCTCAGTAAAATAAAAAGCTGTCTCCAGCTGGGAACTCAGTTCTAATGATACAACCTCTCAAATAAATTGCAACAGAAAACAGTATTTTCATTAGTGAATAGAAAGGACAGCTCAACTTTACTGTTTAAAGAATGAGCCCATGAGAGATAACCACGGTTAAGAAGCATAAGCAAGAGTAAGGAAGGAGCATCCATTGTAATAAATACTAATAAAATAAGAGCAGCTTGAAAAAGTTTGCTCAATTCATTTGGATACAGGTTTCTCAGCTTTTACCCCTGTATCACTCTGAAATCAGAAAATTTTACTTAGTTCTGATTCACTAGTATTTAAGCCACATGTTTTCAAGAGAGCAGATATCTAAGGACATACTTAAAACTGTCAAGCACCTGTAAGTTTAACTTTCATGCATAATTGTAACAGTGTAATGATCTGCAAATCTGCACAGGTAGGACCAGAATGAAATTTTGCATAATATGGTATACAGCTAGCTTTTTTTTAAAGTCCATCCTTTTCTCTTTGACTCTTCCATATTACTTCAATCAACAGGATTGCCAGTGTCATAACCTGACTTCCCCACACATTTGGTACAGACTTACGTTGTTTCCTTTTTCTTGTAGCAGCTTCAGGTTTTCTTTACATTGTTTGAGCTCTTCCGTGAGTGACTGGTTTTGTTGTTCAGCCACCTCAAACTTCGCCTTCAGCTCTGAGAGCACAGTCTGTGTTCTTTCATACTAAAGACAAAGAGAGAACAATCTGTGGACCCCTGGACACCCAACACATGCTGACAGCTTAGCACACAGCTTCCTTTTCTGTCATCTGCCTAGACTAACTCGCCTTGCATCAGTGCACTCTCCACAAAAGCAGGGTAGAATTTAGATTTCCTTTTCTTCTAAATTAAAATTTTTTGCCCAGCTTGGCAGGGCTAGGATTACTAAACCCAAGGAAATACAAAGTAAATGCTAAGCCTTAATTAATCTCTCATACCAGTTATTTATTATCATATTGGAACAGACTGTAAAAACTACAAATAAAAAACAAGAAAGTGGGGAACAAGGAGTCCTTCACATCTGAATAGTGGTCTTACATCTAGGCTGCAGCTTAAATACCTACACCCCTCTAATAGGTGCAAAAATAAACACTCTGTATGAAGTAAATCAAACCCTCTTCCCACACAGCAAATTCAAACCTAACAGCAAGGCAGGCATTAGAAAAATATTATGCCTTGTTACTCTCATGCCATAACCCTCAGTGTGGGTCAAGAATAAACAGTACTGGGTGAATGTGACATGTTCCTACAAAATGGGTAGCTTTTCTTTTTTCAAATCCACATCCCATTTTTTCTATTCCAGCAGTCCTCCTGACTGGGCTTAGTAAGGACAGAACCAACGACTTTCAGTACTGGCACTCACCCCAAATTTAGAAGATGCGGCATCTTTACAAATACTTATCTGATTACAAAACAGAGATTAAGATAACTGGGATTTTCAAATTCTGAGAATTGTAAGGAATGTAACATGGATGAATTAATCACAAATCAAACAAATGGACGGCAAAAGAAACTAAGAGCAGCGGCTGGGGATACACTCAAACTGCTCACAAAGAGGGAAGGAGTAAGTGTTGGAGACTATGGCCTTCCTACAGACATAATCTTTAGAGGCCAGGCAGATTAAATACATGCTCAGAATGCTGGCTCTTCCTTAGGCACTTACAAATCCACTAAGATAAAAGGAGATCTTTGTAAAGAATGTGTAGTCCCATTGTCAAATAAAAGAGTTCAAATCTAACCAGGAAGATCAGACTGTAAAAAAGAATTAACTTTTGACTCATAACAGCTAAAGAAACTCTGGATCCTGATGGTCATGAAGACTCTGAGTAACGATTTACCTGTCTGAACAGCTTAAAAGTAAATTCATTACAGCAATGCATGAAAGGAAGGTTTAGGAAGTTCCCAAAGAACACATGTTTTTACCTGAAGTCTTCCTTTTTAGATTTGACTCCCAGTTTATATTTTCTTAGCTACCATTTAAACTGCTTGCAATAAACGTAAGAAATAAATTCATTACCAGAAAACTTTCCCTTTTCATTTAGCTTAAAAAGTTCAGCCATTGGGCATTACATTCTTGCAAAATGGAAATGTTTCGTGTTACCTCTTTCTGAAAATCTTTTGCTTGACTCTCAGCTTCACTGAGTTGAGTTTTCAGACTGGCTGCATCCCGTTGATGTTTTTCTCTCAAAGATCCCATCTGATTTTCAAGTTCCTTTCGAGACATTTCAAGAACACTTATATCGCTGGTCAGTGCTAAACTCTGCTTCTGAGAGCTGAAAAACAAATCCAATTGATTCCTTATGCATTTTAAATTTACATAAACAGGCACTTTTCATCCTTGAAAGCTTAACACACTGGTTTTAACATGTAAATGTCAGCTTAGAGCAATCATAGAAGTACAGACCATTATCGTTTCCCTGTACAAAGTGCTGACAAGGCCATGGTCTTGCTTTTAAATATATGTCCCCAGCTTGCTGTGTATAACTAACATTTAGTACCTCTTTTGGGAGAAAAAACCAACAACAACAAAACTCTTCAGCTGCTGAGGTACCTCCCAGACAAACCATTGTGTCCTTACCTAGAAAGCTCCTTCTCTTGTCGCTGAAGTTCAGATGTAAGAGAAGTATTTTCCTTTCTCAGTTTAACACATTCAGCTTCCAGAGCAATCCACTCTGCCTTCAACTTCTCAAGTTCATCTGCAATGAATAAATTTAATTCAATTAAGTAAAATTATTTCATGACTGCTTCAAGTAACACCAACTAATAAATGCAGGAAAAGCTGCTATTGGTTGTAAATCTCAAATATACTTATCATATCACATGAATTCTCTCATGAGCACCTGTAAAACATTACAGTATCTTCTACTATTATGAGGTTTATGACCCATTACCAGGGAAGCTACTTTCTTCATTAAAGCTTTTTCTAAGGTACAAAGAAATAGAAAACAGTCTTTTTATGGGTCAACTCTAGTACTTTAGAAACAGTGGTAGAAATGCATATTTGAAGAAAATTATTTCCAAGGCTTGAAAATAGCAAGAGAATCACTAGAAACCATGCCTCTGTTACAAGGAAAAGAATGTTTAAAGCAATAAGCTTTGGTGAAGCTCTGGTAGAATTAAAAAGTCAGGAGCTCCCCCTTTATGGGCTTAAACTATAGAGAAGTTACACAAGTCCTCTTAGAAAGTTTTGACAGTATGAACCCCTCAAAATGCAAAAGTTTTCTATCTTTTCTAGGTGGAATTATACTCGGTCTACTTCTGGTATCAAAGAGTACCTAAGTTAATTTAGGCATAACTGACAATAACTGTTCAATGGAACATGCAAAACATCTTTGCTAACACTACGAGCCTTGGTACACACACAAATACATACGTGTGTGTGTGTATACAGACAGACACACACACAGAGTAAATGACTACAGGCAACAGACAAATGGTGATTCAAATAACTGGCATTCACCACACTGAGCAGGATGCTCTGTTAGCAATGCTCTGTGGCATCTTTCAAACAAGTACCTTTCAGGCGAGAGGCCTCTTCCTTCTGCTGCTCCTCACATTGCTGGCATTTGAGCTTAAAACTGGCTTGCAGATTGACAATTTCTTTTTCGTAATCTGAGGCATCTTTCCTCCACCGTTCAAGCTCTGCTCGCACTGTCTGCAGCTCGGTTTGCAGTGTAGAGATATCTGTGTCTCGTTCTGATGCTGCCTTTTCTGCTACTTTTTGAAGTGACAGAATCTCATTTTGAGCACTCACTAGATCATTTCGAGTGGTTGAAATTTCATTCTCCTTTTCCTTGCGAAGATTCTCAATTTCTTCTTGTAACCTTCGCAACTGAGCTGGAAAGCAGACATTCGTGTTCATATTTTTTCAAACTGTACTTAAAAAGCCTAAAAACCCTACCTCCCTTTCTCAACATACTGATATTTAACAGGACTAAAGAAGCCTAAAGCAACTGAAAAAATACATTACTCTTGTCAAATGCTGTACCCTTAAAGACACAAGTATGTGGACCATGTAATACAGAGAGTCAAAAGAAACAAAAATTATGTCTGGACAAAGCTTTCTTAGCCAAGGCTGTGCTGTGTATGTGATACCAAAACAACTTTCCAAAATCTGAAACCAAGATTTAGATTCAACATCACTGTAAGCAAAACAAGTATTAGAGGACAAGGACATTGGGGCTTTCAGGGACAAGAGGAAAAGCAGGAAAGCTTCTGTCACAAGCCAAACATTTGCAAAGCTACACTGGAAATGTTTGCCTGTTCAGCAGTTAACTTGTGATGTCTATAAATATTTGAGGCACAGAGTAATTTCTACTCCATTCTCAACATGCAGTAGAGGAAATAAACATTATTTCTGTGCAAAAAGCATCTTTCAAAGCACAAGATGAATTTTAAATTGAAAGGGACAGCTGCACCAAGTATACTGTGAGCTAGAAGAAGGTCCTTTAGCATTTACAGCTTACTGTAAATGTGCAGCAGTCACATACACGAGGCTACTTGACATTTCTGCATGAAGCAAACCCTATAAATTATTCCCATCTAAAACCCTTTCATTACTAAAGACATCTCTGAGCACAATTTTTCATAAACACATATTCAAATAGAATCCATTGTGAACGGTTGGAAAAAAAAGTACAGTACAGAGGAAAGGGAAGTATGAAAGAACAACAGAACTACAGTTGTAACCCTGATTGATGGGAGCAAAGTGTTTAATTTGCTGTGAGTTTCACTTTTAAAAAAAATGTATTTCACATGATTCCAACATGCAGAAAAGCAATTGTTAAATTACTGAAGAATTACTCTGAGAAGAAAAGGTAAAATTCTTAAGAGCACTTGAAAGCCTAATGTAAGATACTGTAGGGGGTCAGAATTACAGATTTCAAGTTGTATGTTTCAGAACCAAAGGGCAAAACAAGGACAGTGAAAAGCTTGGGGAGGATAACCAAGGCTGAGTAACCTTCCTAGATTACTTGTATTATTTTTGTCCTCTCAGTCCATTATAGAGCATGACAGGAAGAATGTGAGTCTTGCTGTAAACTGATAGAACATCAAAGGTACTCAATAGAGACTTGCACCTCCATGACAATTATACTTGATGTTTTTCAGTAGCTACCTATATAGCCATACAGAAAGAATTCATATACTGGTACAACCTAGAAACTTTGTTGATGTGCAATGAAGAAGTAAAATTCATCTTTTTTGTGCCCTCCTCTAAACAGGCTCCAGCAAGACATTTATCTCATTGAAGACACTAAAGAACCTATGAATTACCCAATTCCTCACTCTGAAGGAAAAAGACATAATGGGAAAAAATATGGTAGTTATTATATATTGTAATACCTAAGAGCTACTATATACAATAGTAAATTAATTTCATGGCAATTCTGTAAAGGATGAAATAGTCTATCTGTTCCATAACAAAGACATCTGCAGCATGATGGATTTTTAAATATATATGAGCAAAATGAGGCTTACTACCACCTCGTTTGTTTGAAAATAATTTCCACAGGCTTATACTAACAGAACAGCAAACGAAGCAGTGAACGAGAACAACCTGACAGTAAGACAACACATGATGCATCAACAATTGCCTTTCCATGTATCCTTACATTAGAAGCCTTGAACCTACCAAAATAATATGCACTGAAACATAAGGAACTACAAGTTGCTAATACAGCAGGTGCCTGAGCAAAGGAATGCAAACCACATCTTCCCAATAGTATTTTCTTCATCAAGCCAAGCTAAACTCCTGCTTCTTGGTGCTGGCAGCATTTCAAAGAAATGTGGTTTTTTTTATTCTGTGCATGTTGTTGGTGAACAGCTTTCCCTTTAGACGTTCAGGCGTGAAAACAAGCTCTTGGACAGTCTTGGAATGAAAATCCAAGGACACACACGAGTTGTAAGTTTGGTGGGGTTGTAGAAATAACTTACACAGGAAAATTACTACTAACAATATGGGAACCGTTTCTGAAGCACTGGGTATAATTTGAGAGGACAATTAGAAAGAAAACTTCCATTACATCTCTTGTTTATGTAAGTCATTACCTCATCTAAACTGAATGCTTCACTTCTTTCTTTTTTTTTTTTTTTTAATAAGGAGCAACAAGTTACTTGAATTTCCTTGCTCTACCTATGTGTTCATCTAATGAATCTGACATGTAGAGACACGACCTCAGTTGTTTCTCTGGCACTTTCTCTTCTCTATCACAAACAAAGCCAGCAACACTGGCTGGCCTAAAACATTGATTCCACAAAAATACTTCTAGAAATACATGAAGCTGCCAGTTGGTTGGGTTTTTTTCTGCCCTGCAGTTCACAGGAGCTGCCAAGGGAGAATCCTGACACCTTTCCTCCAAATTGTGAGATCTGTCACACCCTAGAAGTTTGGGAAGCAGCAAAACACACAATGAACATCAGAACATTTTGAACTACAACAGAGAGAGGAGGGAACATTAGCAAGACCTCTCTTGAGAAGGATCCAGAAAACAAAAAAGTACTGAATTGAGAAGAGGAATCTTGCAATTAAGTTTGGCTCTGTCAAGTTCCTACTTTCATTCTCTCTTTTTAGAAGGAAAAAATTTTTTTTTTTTTGCACAGAAATAATTATCAAATATTTTCTAATCATTGTTATGGCATTTACTAATTGAAGAATTTTCATTATTAGCAAGATAACACTCAAAATTAAATTGCTCCTGTCATTCTGAAGATGAGCATTCTATAAGCTTCTCTTCCTTACAAGAGCAATGGCAGAAAATGTAAAGATTCTTTTCTGACAGTCACATAAAACAGCTATTACCTAAGTTTTTCAGTGTAACTAGTATATGACACAGTACACAACAAACTACTGCCCAGAAAACAATTTTCTAGGGCTATTTTGACTTCCTCAGAAAGTCAGGGCTGTCAGTCCACCTGCCTGTCTGCTCATCTGCTTCCAGACATGTTTAGGCCCAAAGCAAATGATATGCTGACAAAGATCCCAAGGGATGAAGCTCCTTAGTTTTGTAACAATCAGTGGCTGAGTAGCTCTTCAAACTAATGCTTGCTCTAGGGAAATCACAACATAATATAACCTTTTTTGGCTTTAAGTCTGGACAGACTGACAGACTCGACCAACAGGCTCACTCACATGCATGGATGACAAGTTAATGTGATACAGAATATGTGACTGACTCAGAAGTTATGTAAATCATGGGATTACATCCTGCTGTAATCATTTTGGGCTGAATAAAGCATGATTGGTTATATCAATTTTCAAAAAAGGATGGACAGGGTCTCTGTTGCAACAACTTTACTGCATGCTCTGATGCTGGATGTGGATCTGAATGAAAAATTTCATTAAGAGGATCCTACAATAAAGAGACTGAGTATCACAAAACCACCTAAGCTTCTGAGTGCTCTGAAGGCACTCCCAATAAGAATCCCTGGATCATTCCAAATTGAGAAAGAAGATTAAAAAGAGATGAAGAAGAGGTATCTATTACAGATTACATCTTTTGCATTTTTTAAATGACTATTAGAACCATAGGAATTGACAGGAAACATTCCACAATAAAATTCAAAGATATGATGAAAGAAATCAGATTTAAAATATACACTCAAACATTTTCCTTTATTAGGGATTATGATGCCACAGAAACACTCAAAACTATATTGTTTCCCTAAAGAGTGTGTGTGTGGGGGGGAAATTCCTACCTTGCAGAGCATTAATTTGCTTGTTGGATTCTTCAACTTGCACTCGATATGCCTTTCTCTCTTCTTCCAAGAGTGCTATAAATAAAAGTGAAAATGTGCCCAAGAGTTTTTGTTAGTAACATGTATTTCAGCTGTATAATTAATTTTACTCACAACCTCCCCTTAAATGAACAGATTAAACAAACATATTATTTCAGGAAGTTATCAACGGTAGTAACTGTGTAAGTAGTTTAATAAAAGTTAATACTAAGACATCATTCCATTATTGTGGTAGTATTACAATTAATTTGAAATTAATATCATCTGTTGCCTGACCCGAAAACTCCATGTGTGCTAAATGAAAACTGGTGTGGGAGAAAAAAAACAAACCTGTAAATATGAAATTAAACTGGACTATACTATTTCCTGTCAAAAACAATAGAGCTACATAGCTGATAGGATGATCTAACAAAGAGCTACCACTGAAGACATTCAATTACATCCATTATCTGACTAAGGATGAAATATACAGTGTTCAAGGATGTACTCAGTACTACGAAAACATGTTGGTTTATCTTGAACTACCTGATAAATACCCTACAGAACCAAGTTGATCTGGGTCTCACCTTGAAGTTCAAAGCATTTTTGTTTACTTGTCCTAGCTAGCTCTTGGGCTTCAATCAGCTCCTTGTGCAGTTGCTGAATTTCTTGCTTAGCCTCAGTCTCTGATTGTGCACCCTGCAATTCATCTGGTAAAAGAACATTTTCTTTAAATCATAAATTTGTACAACAGTTTAATTTGCACTGCCATGTGATGATTGGCAACTTTTTACTCAAATCTTCCAAAGTTAGTTAAATTAAACTCAAAATTGGATTAGGCAAATATTAGCAAAAATATTAATATATTTTTAGAAGTAGTAAAACATATGCAAACCTCAAAACATTCATTGTACGTAACATGCAGTATGAAAAAAAATAACAAGGAAGAATTAGAGAGTTTTTAAAAACACTATACAGCCTGGCAAGGACTTCTGGATTGACAAAAACACGGAACAACAAGCCTAAGACAATCCTTGACTGTGTTTACCACTTGTCTCTTTTTAAAGGAAACTGCTCTAAGCCTGTCTCAGTGCACAGGCTCAGACAAGAGCTGCTGTTCTGTGTTTCACTGCTGCCACCCACTCACCACACTGCCAGGCTCAGCCCCTCCCTCTCCCTCGGGGGACCAAAAAGGAAAGGAAAAATTTAGGGAAGTTTTCTAAAACAAAACTAAGACAAAGAAGAAAATTCAAGCCTCCTTATTTCATTCAGTGGCCTTAGTGAATACCAAGATAAATATTGCACTTTATTTTTTTTTATTATGTCTTAAAATATTAGGTATATCTTTAGTATGATCATAAGTCTATGCACGTTATTTAAATACTAAATAAAACCATTTTCCCTTCCCCATAAGTTTTGTATTAGCTAAAATGCATATTAAATGCCTGTTGTGCTTACAAGAGATGACTCGTAGTCACAGACAAATTAAATACTTTTACAGCTGAAGTTTTGGAGGAATTTAAAAGAGGAAAACTAAGTATTTGTTACTAAGAGCAGTGTCCTCTAATGGGCACACACTGGAAATTAGATGCAGGAACACTCCAGCCTCCAGGCTTCTGCAAAGCCAGGAACAGCATGCAGCAAACTCTCATTTACTAGATTTTCCTTAAGCAGTGTCCGTGCATAAACTGATCTTTCAATAGGCACAAACAGAACTAATAAACTCTAGAGGTACAGGGCTAAAACTTGATATAAAGCTCCTTTGGTGAGAAAGGTGATGCCTTAAGAGGCCTTTTAGACACAGAGACTGGGCAGGAGTAAAAGAATAAAATAGGTATTTATTTGAAAGGCTTTCAAAGGTACCCCCTGGGAGCCAGAAGCTATTGCCAAAAATGGATGCCAAGATGGACGACAGGTCACAGGTTCTTCACACTTTTAAAGGTTTGGTTCATTTGCATATCATGGTTAATTCTCCAATTAAAGCTTCAGTTCAATGATGTCATTTCCCCTCTGCTTGCCCCCCCTTAGAAGCTCTTTGGATTATACTTTTTGGGCCTAGGACAGGCTGGGTGACCTTGGAGTGCAGGCCAGAAGAGGCTTTTGTTATGTCTACCCAGCCTGAGAGAGCAGAAACCAACAAGCCACAAGAAACTTCAGAGTTACACTCTAAGCAGTACAGGATTTGAAAAACACAAAGGTCAAGGTATAAAACATCAAAGGTAAAGGAAGGAAATTGGTGAAAGAATTCCAGCTGTGTATCATTGGAGAAGGGGGATAGAAAAGGGACATGTTACACAGTTACCTGCTCAATAAATGTCTGCAACTACAGACCATATGGATTTAAGATAAAGGCTTAGAAAAAGTATTGCTTTGGTTGCCTGGACCTCTCACTAATAAAGAAAAAATAAAAAGCCATAATTTAATTCATCGTTATACTTTTGACATTCATATTTAGCTGTATGTGTTACCAATAAAGTAGATTTTTTTTCTTGTTCTCTTAATTAAGAAAGTTCTTAAGCAAATCGTGCTAAAGCATTCATACTGCATCTCTCTAAGGGGCTGTTTTTCCTGCTCTGGCAGTAATGAACTGGTGGGTTTGAGCAGAGCTGGGGACACACATGTGCTTTTAGACCTTTTCAGAACAAAATTATGAGAGCAGAAAGAACAGAGAGGACTACATATTTCATCCAAATACTTTGTTTTATAGTTTATTAGTTCTAAATCCAAGTTTCTTTTTACTGAACATGTTTTGTTCTTAGCTTCTCATGGATAAAGATTTAGGGCAATTAGACTTTCAGCCCTCCTTAATGAGACTTTTCAGAAGAAATGGAGGAGGAAGTTGACAGATTATGCTCAAATCACACCTGATAAAGAAGCAGTGTCCCAAATCCAACAACAGACACCCTAAATGAACTTTCTGGTGGCAGTGTTTTCCAGTCAATGAAAGCACAAATCATAAAAGACAGTACTGCTTCAAAAGAGATGAGAGGCTCAATTTAAGGGACAACATAATCTGTTTAGCAAAGGCACCATCAGGGTAAACTCTTTCCTACCTCAACACAAAAAAGGAATTTCCATCTGCCTGACACACTTCTAAATCAAAAGCCAAGAAACATAAGCACAAGAGAATATTGGCTTTTTAGTCTTACCCAAACTGAAAATTTAATGTCTTTTAGCTCAAAGCAGATACAATTTTTGTGCTAATTCCAGTTTTAAAAAGTACTTCTTCAATGAGTAGGACTGCCCTATTTATAAATAATAAAACTATTAAATATCATCACACTTAGAATCAGTTCCCTTAAGAAGCCAATTCACATCACGACTAACTGTTCTCGGAGAAGGCTAAGGAGTTACCATTAATTACAACAAGGTGCCAGAAAAAATTAAATAAAAAAGAAAAGGTCAAATACAGCAATTTGAAAACCCTCATTCTTTTTTTTCTACCTCATGGAAAATTTTAATCTGTGATCAGTTTGTTTGCCACATTGTAAGAAATGTTCTCAATTAATACCAGTATTTCCCACAAAAGTACAGTGAGGCTTCCCTTAACATTGACTCTAATGGTAATTTTAAAATTGCTTAAAAAGCTTTTTTTTAACAATTTTAATTTAAAACAATTTTTTTGATAACAGAAGCACACAGGCTGTGGTCTTAACTGATCCCTTATCTGTATATGCTTGGCCTGTGGAAGCAACTTTATGAGCAGCCTGGTATTTCTTCAAGCCTCGCTTCTGAAAGTTCACTTTCAGAATTTTGCAGGATTTCTCAGGTTATTCAGAAGACAATATTCAGGGTACTCTGGTGAAGTCAGACAAAACAATTAAAACTCTTGAGATTTTCTTTAGCTTTGTAAGATCCACATGGAGGAAACTGTATCATATATTTAAAATAAAGTATCTGGCTATTCTCACTTAAAACAAATGGTTCCTAAACTTTCTGATCCAACTGACCACTGTTGATTTTCAAAATTTCTTATGTAAATTACCACTATTCAGCAAACCCTCATCTGAAAACATTTCCTGCTAAGATTCTATGGATCAGTCTTGTAATTACTATGAAAACACAGGGACACTGGTAAGTAAGAACAAGATTACCAATCTTCCAATGACATTTATTGCTTCTTTCCATCTGTTTAACATTTACCTGTCCTTAACTTTGCAATAAGTAGTCACAAACAGCCTGTTTAAACAGAAGTGTCCAGGGAACTGTTATGGATGGTTAATAAAGTCATTTACCTTGTGGGGAAAAAAACAAAGCCAACTAATCTGTGACAGCCTCCCCCCTTCCCATCCTTGCCAGATTCTGACTTGTAGAAACTTGAATCAAATCCTGAACGCACTCAGAAATTTTGATGAAAAATGCTTGGAAGAAAACTACAGCAGTTAGAAGTCTCATAATTTTCTTGTTCCATTAATTTGTTCTGTAAATTCCGACAAGACCACTGCCTTTTCCAGCGGCTGTTTCCGCATTCCAAACAGCCACCAGATCAGAAATGTTCTCACTCTTCCTTAATTACATGACTGCATAACAAGTCCACTTGAAAACCTCTCTGAGGCAAATAAGATCCTTTTTAGGGCAAAGTCAGGCACATGAAATACCTTACTGAAAAAAACTCAAACAAAACTGTGGGGTTTATAAGCTCTTCATAAAAATTAAAAGGGCAAATGATTCATTGCACAGATATTTTTTAATGGTTTGTGAGAGCTAAATAGGAATGCCCATAAATAGCCTCAAGTGGAAAAGTTGCTGCCAACCTCAATTTTATAACCAAAAGAACGACTATTATAATCACTACAAACAACTTTATCGAGTTCTACCTTCTAGCATAGGAAGTCACTGAATATACTTGCTATTAGTTGCAGATATTAGAGCAAACCCGAAACAGAACATGCCCAGTATCTCAAACACTCCTTTCTAAACTATTTTGCTGAACTGATGTCCACTGGGAAATATCACACTCAATTTTATACATGTTGCCAAACAGCAAAAGTAATTTGTGCAATTTTTGGAAGCCCTTCTGTTGTAAAATAAGGGAGTGTAAACAATTGCAGAAAAAAGCTCTTTTACAGGTCTCCTACATTCCGTTATGGTTTCCTGTCTTTCTGAATCACAAAGAACTGTGACTTTTTTTTTTATTTGTGATCCCAGTAGGAGCATAATTTTACAGATCTTATCGAGTGTCTAATTGTTAAAGAAGCATAAAATGATTTTCAGTAAGCTAAATGTAATAACTGATTAATATGCCACAAAAATTTTCAGCTAATGAATATGTAAATATCTGCTTGCTAATTAAGTTTTAAGTATATGTCTTCAATACAAAAAATTTTAAAAATTTACTTTTATAGCAATGAAGCTCAAAGCTAAGCCTCAGCAATCATTCTAACTACAGTTATAACACAAACTTCAAATCTTGATTGTGTTAAAAAGAAAATCTAAGATCTTGTTTTGATTAACCCATCAGATGCAAACTAACAGAAGCATTTCTGACAGTGATGGAAGCTATGCAAGTAAAATTTGACAATGCTTGAAAAATGTCAGTGATGGAAGAATCCCTCCTCTCCACAGCTATCAATTTTAAATGTGTGCTGACTCTACTTCTCAAGTCAAAGTTATAACATGTAAATTCCTAGAATAGCGTTGGTGAGTGCAGAGATTACCTCTATACACAGATTATTTCTATAGCAACACTCAAAAGTGTGCTTTTACATCACATCGCCCAAAGCAGTCATTACTGATATTTAAATTTAACTCTTTATACTACATGATTAAAATCTTTGAATTCCAGCATTCTACTTTAATGCACATTTGATAAAAACCAGGTAGGTAAAAAGATTACATATACGGATTATGCATCTAAAGTTGCAGAAGTGAATTTGTTTACCTTTTAGAAGAGCTACTTTAGCAATAGGTTCATTTAGATCTTGGTCATCCATTTGAGCATCTAAAAAAAAACCCCACACCTTTCAGAGAGCAGGCAGACTGCAGACAGTTCTCATATACACATTCTTTACATGGAGAGAAGCTTTTATGCTCTCAATTTACATGAGCTGAATTATGAAGCTGCAAAATAGACAATCCTGTTCTAAGCTTGCATCTGACTCTGCATAATACACTCCATTCTTTTCAGAAAATGCTCCTGATTACCTAGATTTAATTCAAACCAATTTGAGGTTACAGAAATCTCAGTTAAACTCTTACCTGTAGTGTCGTCACTGCTTTTTTCCTTGCTTGGGCTAAGGGTGTCGGACAAATCGTTCGATTCTTTGACTCGTGCTTGGTTCTCTGCAAAAGACAAGGAAAAGCAACGACAATCAATCAATGCTTTGTTCATAATTTCTCCTATACACCAAACTACTGCTAAATGTCAACAGAAAACGACTTGGTTCAAGAAACAGTTAAAAACCTGCTGTTTGCTTATTTCTTTGCAAGTCTGGGCTAAAATGGATTCTGCATCCCTGGAGTCATTAACCCAGCCTAGCCTCTAACAGGGGATGCAACTGCCTCGTGCACAGCTTGAACTTGGGTTAATGCTGTGTTCTTGCCAGCTGGAACTGTGGAAAAGCTGATTCAATCAGCAAACAAATAAGAAAAGAAGACTAGAACAATGCAGATACTGTAGCAAGTTAGAAAGAAACTGCTGTTAAGAATAAAACTGTGCCTCAGTATTTTGGACAAATAAAATAATAACAACAAGTCTTGTACATACTGTACTGTTCAAAATAAGTGTGGTGTGAACCATTAAAGAATCACAGCAATCTAAATTAATACACTAATTCCTAGAAAGAATTTTCAGTTTAAATTGTATTAAGAGAAAGCAGTGTATGTTCTTTCCACCAAAAAAAAAAAACCTTCATGAAATATCTGTTCATATATAATACAGCTTAGTGAAGCCAGACAGTTTTGGGTTTTTTTGGATTGCTGTTTTTTTTTTTGTTGTTGGGCTTTTTTTCCCAGTTCTAGATTTTTAGTGGAGATCACATATTTTCAAAAAATGAGGGGATTTAATTACACCAGTGCATCCTTTTCCCAAACAGAATCACCCCTGACTCAAAGTCTAAATATTATATGTGACTGAAATATACTTTTAAAAATTTGTCTTAAATAACAATTCTGGTTTAGTTCTGATGGGTCCATCAAAAAAGGACACACCATCTCTGTATGTGGGCTAACCCAGCAGGTCTGTCAGCAAAGAACTGTCACTAACATGCAGGTGAGGTTATGCAAAATGAAATCTTTCTTGGCTGCCTATTCGGAGCCTCGCTTTGACAGCACTGCTGCCCACCTGCAGGTTAACAGAGGTTTCCTCTGAGTCTCAAGTTCCAGGCAGAGATATTATATAAAAAAGGGGTCAATACAGCATTCCCAGTACACAGACTTCTACCATCCATGCAGAAAAGCAAAGAGAACACAAATAATTTCACCACATGTCGATAACATACATGCAACAATGAAGTACCAGGACACACGAAGAAAGAAGCACATCAATAAATAAATCGTGTTATACAATAGGGTTAGTGTATGAAAATAAGTAAAAACCAAAGGGGTAATGAGACATCTTTTCAAACAATGAGAGAATACACAGAACTAAATTTCTCCAAAACTAAGTAAGTGGAAACTGGTGACAACCTGTGCACCTACATAAGGAAACCCACATGACAGAACATGGACAGGTTAACAGAAAAAAAACCCCTGAAGTTTTCTTCATCTAACATGAAACGTTCTCTATAACTGTGTCAGATTAACATCTATTTATACATGAAACAGAAGGCAGCAGGTACAACAAAGCAGCTGATGAAGAGCCAGACTCTTCCCATCCTAACGCAACCAAAATAACTGGAGAAGAGGAAGGGAAAAAGCACCTGTACAGTTAAAACACATTAGAGGTTCAGACCTGGCAGTTATTCCAAACAACTCCCATGATTTTAGCAGACTTCAAAGTTCATCATGATTGCTGTAGTTAAAAACTTAATCTTTGGGGGTGGTTCTTTGCTAAAACAAAAAGGGATCTTTCTTATTTTTAGGAATAAGGTTTTTAACTAATATCTAAAGATGTTACAAATCAAAACATTTTACATTATCATATAGAATCAAGCTCAAAGGACTGTCATTGAAACTGCAATAATTACTAAACCAAGTAATACATGCTTTTTTAAACTATTCAGAAAAGTATAACCTAAAAGCCTCACCCATGTCAGTTATATTAGTGGTCGATCCAGAAGCACTAAGCTGAGCAAGATCCATTTCCAACTAACTTTACCATATCTGGGCATCCATAGAAATACTGCTCTGTGCAAAATGGGAGGAACAGTGCGAGCTCCAACCACTGAATTAATTGTCTCTACCACAGCTCCCCCTTATATACTTCCTCCCCAACCACCCTCGGTACACCAGCATCTTCCTCCCTCCTGTCCTCCTCCCTCTGAAACAAGGCACAAAAGATTAGGCACCAGAGGAAAGATGCACCAGTTCTACATGTGAAGCAGCAGAAGTCAAAAAGACAAATTATTAGAAACCTGCTTCCTATTCTGGAACCAGAGTCGTAAGCACAAACCCCCTTCCTGTACTGTATTATATCACAGCAGTTGTTCCTATTTCCCATAATAAAACGGAGCTGAATAAATATAGCCGAAGTGATAAAGTATATTAAAATGTATTGACATCATACTTGATGAGTTAGAATATATTACCAAACACTAAAAATAGCTCAGGGCTTTGCAATGGAAGGGGCATGCAAGTATTACGTTACAGTTACTGTATGCATTCTTTTGCCAAATATGGCACCTTGTCTATAGCTTCCTCACATACAGAAAGGGGTTAAAGGTGCTACTCTGTGCATTAAAGGAAGAGAAGACAAAATAAGTATCTCTAAAACACTGGACCTTTTAACAAACTAACATTTATTCAACACAACAACACTTTGTGGAAGGACAGAGGGTAAAGAAATGAGGCAGTATGTCTAGACATCAATAAAAAGCTGCAAGAGAGGAGTGATCCTGCAAGAGCAAACAATTGTACATTATTAGATACACGGGAAATATTGACCTGCACACTTTGCAGCATTCCTGACCTTGGCATTATAGGGTTAGGATAACTGTTCCTTGACAAGGTAAGTCTTTTCTAATTGGCTCCTTTAATTTAACTTGCTTTACACATTAGAGAAAAGAGTTAGAGATGCACAGATACATTTTACTTGGAAAAGACACATTTAGGAAGTTAATACTTATTTTAGAGTTATGAGGGTGTAAGTTAGAAAATAGTCGAATTAAAATACACTTTTATTTAACACTTAAAATTACACCAAACATTACACCAAACATTATTTCCATGTAGCCCTATAACAAAACCAAAATCCTGTTTGGAATTCATGCAGGCATTAAAGCTTGAATTGAATTTATAAGAATTATTACATATATATATTTTTAATGAATATTCAGGTAAGAACTAAGTCAATATTGAGACTAGCATTTCATGCACTCCATCTCCAAAAATGGTTTCCATTAAATCTTTTTACCCTGCAATAGTATTTGGAGTAGAATTCAGCAAACAATTTCCCTCCCCTTTATTGAATTTCTCCTCAAATGCATATTCAATCAAAACTCAAACTGCTGGCTTAACACAGAACATGCACTGAGTGACAGAAAAAGCATGCTTCAAAAACAGTTAAATAATCCAGAAGTCTAACCTTTCAAAAGCTTTGTTTCTTCCACTTTGGTTAGATGTCCTTCATCTATGATCTTGTCTGCCAAACAAAATAAGTGTTACTTTCCGAGCTCAAATTTAACCAGCTTTTCCCTGCACGCATCTACATAGAGTACATTCCATGACCAAATTAAAAGCTGATAATATTACTTCCTACTCAGGCTTGAACAAAAACTTTATTCTGGTACAGAATAATGAAACAGAGCACACAAGCCTACTGGAACTTTGTGATACAGTGCATAATTATTTCTCCTTATTAACTTACATAATGCTGCAGGTCACTAATGAGAATTTAGAAAAATTAACTTTATGTACTTTAAAAAAAAAATCTAATAGGAAGCAACAAATAATTAATGTATTTCTCAAGTTTTGTGATCAAAAAAGGAATTTGAAGAGCTGGTTGCCTGAAACAGACATCCACCCAAAACAGCAGAAATGTAGAAATGCACCACAATAAAACAGCAGTAGAGAAGTCTCCTCCACATCACAATTGCTTTTAACAGTGCCTGTGAAAGGTACACAGAAATAGCCCTTCTTTGTTGAAATCTTTCAAAAGAGCTACACAAACCTTCAAAAAATCAGGAATGCATCACATTCAGGTTCATGAAAAATGGAGTTTTTATAAAAAGTCTACTTTAGGGAAGTCTACTCCATGTATGTGAGGTGCACAAAAACCCTAGAAGTGGAATTTGAGACTAGATAGCTAACTGCATCCTAACTGCTGCTAGGACATGAAGGTAAACAAGAACACCAAGGGAAGAACAGGATTGGATTAATCAAAGACACTAAAAAAACTACTGAATAATTCACTTCTTTTTTCAGATGAGATTTCATTATTTCAAACTCCTTAAGAAGTGATGCCAACACAGAATTATTGAGGGTCCCATCTTACAGATCAAGTCCTCGGTTTTTGTGCAGTAGATTTTGCAGGTTTTGTGCAGTAGATTTTGACCACGGTAAAAGCTGTTAGTCCCTCAAATATCAGGCTTGAAGCTGCCTTTGCCTCCCCTCTGTGCTCTCCCTCCCAGATCCCTGATACTCAGGCAGGGAATGCAGTTTGCTGGTTACTCCATGTGCTGTTAGCAGGTAACTGAGACACAGAGAAGGCTGAATGAACAGCACAAACAGGAGAGTTCAGACTAAGGAAGCTGAATGACAGTAAATCCACTTCAAATTTTTAACTTAAAAAAAATAAATGAAATAACTTTAGTCAGAATTTCCAGCTTCAAGTATTTTTGAAGATTACTCTGACGGCACGTTGCTGTAACTATGACAATCTAAGGACAGATGCAGGACAAGATCTGGGAGGAGATATCCTTTACAACCATAGATGGCATACAAGCTTCCAGACAAAAAGCCCTGAAGTCGGGTTTTCATGACCAAAAGCTTGTCCCGTCCTCTACCCTCCCCCACAGCCAGATAAAGCAGTCTAAACCAGATGTTCCCTCCACCTACTTTTATCAACAAAAATTATCCTGCGTTAGTGTAATATTTTACTAATACTGCTTCAGAAATACACAGAACACAACACTGGATTTTCAGGACTGGCTTTAGGTCTCAAGCAACTGTAAGAGATCACTCATCATCCAAGTTCAGAACAGCCTCGAGTTCCTCAGAGCTGGTGAGAATGACTGTGCTTACACTGAGAAAGGCACCGTGGAAGGAATCAAGTTACTGGCAGCCACAAGTCAGGAGCTCGAGTGATATCATGAGTCCTCTTCCATATTAAAATAAAATAAATCTAAACAAAAGTCTTCATATACGATAATTCCAGGACTCAGCTGTAGCTAGAAGACAGGTGGAAGGGAAGGCAGCAAGGAAAGAGCTGAGGAATTCTCCCTGTAGATCTGAAAAAACCAGCTGAATGCAAAAGCAAGTAGCTTTCAACTGCTTGATCTGAAGGGGTAACACCTCAACCATGCTAGGCTGCTAGCTTAAAATAGGCTTCTATAATCAGCTTACAGAGGAAAATTTAGCATTATGAATTGATAGATCTGTTAGCTTTCACAATTCAGTAACTGCTAAACCCCGAATAATTACAATACAAAACACAGACTACCCTCCTTGGCACAGATGTTTTCCAAACTAACTTTTGCAGCAGCTCTTCACACTCCATTTCCATGACTAAAAGAAATTACAGGTATGTTTTCTTTAGGTTTTTTTTGTTTCTGTGGTGGCTTACTGCTTTCTAGTGTCCATTACTGATTTCACCATTTATACAAAAGGTGTCTCCTTGGCACTGTTTCTTCAGCCAAGACCTCGAGCAGCAGCACACAAGTCCCTTTGCCCAGCCTGACCCAAAGCTGGCACAGTCAGTGTTTTGCACTTGGTGACTGACACCTTTCCTAACTTCCAGAACGAGTGAACATTCTCTGTGTTTCAATAACGCTACCATTAATATATGGCATAAGCCAACAAAAAGGTAGTTTATTTCAGCATGCTGGTGTGTATTTAGATAATACACAGAAAATTGGATGTTAGTATCACCAAACTACACAGAATTTTATTTTTCACTGTTACCACCCTAGTCACTAAAAATGGCAGAATCCAGACAACAATCAGAAAGCAAAAGCTAAAGAGATGTCTTCTTTATAACATCTCTTTCAAATCCCTGCATTTTTTTATTTTACTATTTCAGAAAACTTCATAAACCAAATTTATTTTTAAATCCGTATTTTCCCTGGATCAAGACGTACAGTCTTGGCTACCAAAATATAATTTAGGGTGAGGATCCTATCTTTAATTTCTGGCACAAAAGAATTTTAGCTTTCATGCAATCCACTCCCTACTTAGCAGAAAGCACAGAGATGCATACAACTAATGTTTTTACTGATACAATCTGCTGTGAAGTTAAGCTTTCAGTTCATTTCTAAGATAATTCATATTTCCTTTTGCTGATGAATGCAGCTTAAAGCCAGCTTTCCTTTAGGTTTTTAGGCATTTATTATCTTTTCAATTTAAGAACTCCATTTTAGATTTGGGTTGCCTATCACTATGTGCAATATAATAGCTAAGATCTGTTAACATTAAAATTATCACTTAAGTAACATGGCCCCTCTATATTTGTATTTTGGCATCAAAATAGTTTTGAAGAAGGCCAGGTTTGAAAACCAATAAAAAACCTGTCCCTCAACATACAAATTTCCAACCATCTGAAAAAAGTGATACTAAACAGCTTTAACTTTACTTGACACCTGCAGGTCCAAAGGAAAAGTCAAAAATAATCAATCAATCCATCAAAAAACTACAGTTAATAAATTTGCAAAAATCAGTTTGGTGAAAAGAAAAAAAAAGTAGACTTGCATTTAAAATCAAATGCAAAAATCACAAAGTAAGGGAAAAAAATCAGGACACAAATGAAGGATTAGACTGGATGTGAAAGACAGGAATCTAGCAGGGCAACAAATCTTACTTTGGTCTATACATCATCACATTTTTGCTAATAATGCATATCATGTACTAGTCAAAAAGAAGCACCGTGACTTCTGCTGTTGATACCACTGATTTTCACCAGTGGTTACTAAAAAACCACTATGGAATGAGCAACAAGTGAACTGGATGTAATGATCAGAAAGTAACAGACTTCCCAGATCATTCAGAGCCAGATTTCATAACACTCCACAGATGTTACAGATCAGGACACGTTACTGGATGATACTGTGAGCGCATTGTGCTTAAAAAATAAAAATAATTACAAAATATCTTTAAAAACCTGCAGAAGCAGGATTTTACAAGCCATCTGGTTTCTGGGATTTTTATTGTATTATTATTGTTTAAATAATAAACCTGCTCCTCTCTCAATACTTAAATCTCTGGGCAAAACCCCAACATACTACCACATGATTAACTATTTATTCTCTCTGTATTGCCAATCTTTACGATATTATTCTACACTATTTTCTGTGTACCTTAAAACTTGAGTTCCTGACAATCTCTGGAACTGTATTTTTTCTTCCCAGGAGTTCCCAACCCTTGATGCTACACAGAGCAAAGAATAGGAGTAGGACTGAAGGGTAGCATTTACGTACAAAAGATAAAGAATACATTGTACAGTTTGCAGTTTTTAACCTCATGATATTGTGAGGCCTAGTTAAACACATTTGAATGCGGAAAAGGCAAACTTTCGGTCCAAGAAGAAATACAAGAGCCAATGATTTGGATTTTTTCTTGATGTGAGAGTAAAAACTTAGACTGTCATAAAAAATACAAGATACTGAACCCTTTTGAACTCATATTCATTCTTTTAAAAGTGAAGCAGGCGAGGCCTTGCAGTGTCTTCCCTCTTAGCTTTCAGTGTCTCGAGAAAGGGTAGGCATAAATACACTGATCTTAATTTTACCCTTCTTAGTACTTTTTTTATATCTTAAAATCTTTTACTAGATACTGTTGATCACTTTTCCTCCTCAATAGTGACAAGACTGATCACATTTAGTTTGCCGAAGTGATACTAATCTAGGTTTTGTCAAAATTGGTTCAGCTAACATCCAAACAATGCAAACAGGCAACCAATTTGTATTTGAATATCACACAGTGTGCTCCTCATGTTCAGTCTAGACAAAAAAAGTTTACTCAAACATTTAACTTCATTTTTACGTACTGATCAAAGATGATTCATATAAGATCTTTGCAAAATTTAGAATTATTTTAAACTGCAGCCTGACAGAAGACAGCTAGCAGTCATTAATTTTTTTAAATAAACATTTTTTAAATAAATAAAGTTTAAATTTGCTTTGACAAACATTAGCAGTATCACGTCATTCGGTTTATGGCACTGCAATCTGGATCACAAGAAGTAAAATCAAACAAGTCTGCTAAACTTCCTCGTGAAAATTTGAGAGGAAAGAGTCCAATGGGCATAATGTCAAAAAAAGATACTGTCTTATTTCTGCTTCTAAATGCTTCTCTGCTCAATTTTACGTGCATAAGTTCTATAAACTCTGGGTTTTTTTGAAGTTTAGTAGCACTTTGCTTCTCTTCATTCTAATGGTATTTTTCTTTTGGTAGGCAAAAGGTATTAACATCTTCAGTTTTTCCTTAATTATACATGTGCAGACAGTGCTGTTTCATTACTCATTTTCAAAAGTCATTTGCTTTGAAAAACACATTTCACATTCCAGAATAACACCTCTTTAGAAAGATTGGTATTGCAATTTTCTGTTTTTCTTAACAGTCTCTTGGATTTCCACATACAAACTATGGACTTGTTTTCCCTTTTGTTCTTCATTACAACTAATTGGAGAATGTGTAAGGCCTTTAGTTATCAGACAAATTATAGATATGTGAAAAGGCACCTCATGTCTGTCCTTCTGCCTGGGATATTTGCTTAAACTGAAAGGCTTTCAACTTAATTTGTAACAGGTGAAAAATTACACTCAGTTTTACACATCATGTGGCAACATAACACCCTTTTGTTGGTCAGGGCACAAAAATGGATGAGCTGAGAAGAAGAGACAACGTGACCATCACTTTGCAAGAGCTAAGATATCCTATTCCTTCTTCTACCAGACATCTGTGTAACACCACAATGCCACAATTCTGCACTTAGAAAATTTCTGCTACTACAGAAACATTAAATAGTAGTGATAAATTCTGGTTTCATCCACCTTTTCTGTGTTTTCTGTTGTTTTTAAAGCAAATGTGAACACTCTTGTACTCACTCTGACATTCTATGAACTGATGAATAAAAGTGCAGTCCCCTCCACTCTTTGAAAGAAAGTGCTCTAGTAGAGAAAGAAACACTTCAGTTTACATCTTCTTATCATTTTCAAATTGATGCAACAAAAAATTTGAAAGGCATATTAACAATATTTGTCAGTGTACTCACAATGGACTTTTGAATCAAATCTGAGTTAATATGCAAGCAGACAAGACATGAAATTGAAATGATGTCTGAGGGATACTAGGAAATAGATTACTCTTTTGAACTGATCAGAAGAAAGAAGTACTTCAACTGCATTTTCAAAAGACACACGTTTTTAACCTATATTCTTCAGAATTTTTATTAGCTTTAAAAGGGTATTTTCTAAGTTTTTTATTAGTCTTCATGTTGATTCTTCATATCTAATACCCTCTATTTTAAAAGTGTTGTTGAATATCTCCCTACACTTTTTAAACAGTTTCACTTTGAAAAGACAGTTCTGCAGCAGAGTTCCTAAAACTGGGCTCCATTCCCAAGTCTACTCAAGTTCTTGTTCAGCTCCCAACTCCATCAGAATTCCTGCATCTCTTCAAGGTGCAAACACTTCCTTTCTGAAGAACCTCAAAAATTGTTTGACCAAGAGTCCAGCAGTGTGAAAAGGCTGTCATCAGTACAAAGCTGCAGAATATGGTACATTCTAACCAAATTGTTCAATCATTAGCTCTGACATCAGAAGCTCAACTGCAAAACTAAGCTTTACTATATTTCAAAGTTACTCTATAAACTTTTTTTTAACCCACAAGGACAGAGCTTTTAAAAAACAGCACCAGGCTCTAAAATTTATTTTCCATATTTAAACTTCCCTTTTTATTTTTTTCTCCATTTTTACCTGGTCCTCTAAGTGATCATATACAAATTTCTCATATCTTTCTTTATGTAATATATGGCTCACAAAATTTAAAGATGAAAGCCAGGTGTGGTGCAACACACTGAGAAAAATACCACTTTTTGCAACAACTTAGTTCTACACAACTTTTATCAGGGGCTTGATGTACAAACAAGTTCCTCTCTTCTGCACCAGCTTTTCCAGATGTGCAATGAGAGAAAATGAATGCCTAACCATTATCCTCTAATACACTTTTTTTATGAAAAGCCTCTGGAGAGGCTATGAGTTCTTAGTTCCTCTACTCTGAATACAACTCTTGGCTGCTACAGCCACAGAAAAAAAGTAATGTAAAATCATTATTCTTGTCATGGCCAGGTAGTGTGCCTGTGCACATACTTTGAGAGAACGAGAGACAAAAGGAATTTTAAAAAGCATACTGATTTTACATGGGGTTTACAGTTTTCCTCTTAAATTCCCAAAGTTGCTCAGTCTGCATTATAAACCCAAAATTCTTAGTTCTTCTAAAATAATGCAAAACTACACAGCAAAAAAACCCCAATGAAAAACCAACAGTAACTGCTTCCTGCTGCTTTTAAGAGAACAAAATCCAAAATCTGGCAGAGCAAATAACTGCCCATCTGTCACACAAGGGCTACATAAGGGACCGGAAGATGCAGAAAGGCACAGACTGTCATGAAGAGAACACAGGGCAGCAAGCTGTAAAATGCCAGAGAAACGGGGATGGATCAGGTATGGCAGAGATGCAGAAAAATGTACAACTGACAGAATAATGAAAAACTATGCTAAAATACAGAATAATGAAATAGCATGGTATGTGCATGACAAACAAGGTGATAGATTGTATAAACACACAGAAAGAGAACTTGAATGAGCAGTTATATGTTGTCTGTACTCAAAGAGAAATAACTCGGCCAACAGCTTCCTAAAACTTCCAGGTTTAAGCACAAGTTCCACTGCTAGTTATAGAATGGAGGAATCTATCTTGTCACACATCCATTCAGATGACACTGACTCTTATACAATCCAAAATAAGTCCAAAAAGGATTGCTTCTTCAACTTTGACCAAAAAAGTGAGTTTCAGTGATATAATGATATTTGTTATAATCACATAATGATTTTTAAATGTGCAATTTTAAAATTTGGACTTGTAAAAGGTATCAGTACTTAAAAAACTCACATGACATTCCTACCAACAATTTTAAAACAAACAAAAATTGTTTCTTTAAAAAAACCAAGTCTAGTATGATGTTATAAATTATTCCTCTATGAAATAATTTATATTTGAAGTCAGAGCTCAACACCTTTTACTGTATGTTTCAAATTAGGTCTAGTTTAAAAAAAAAAGAAAAGTAGACTCATTTCTTAACCATTCTATCAAATATTAAGCTATTACCAACCTAAAATTACGCATCAACAAGATGGATCAATCTATATAAAAATAAAATCTCATGGCAGTCTACAGAACTAGGAACAAATATTGAGTGTCCTGCTTGCCAACCTCAGTGTGCACCACAGCTAAGGGCCTAAAATGCTAAGACGCTTAGAGCAACCAGCACTCTGAAGATTTAGGGGAGGTTTTGGTACAGTTCCTGTAGGTGTTTAACAGATCTCTCCTCCTGGTCCCAATAAGGACCAGCCATGAGGTTATGTCATGATTAACTTTTGATTTTGCTATTGGTCTCCCTAGTTAAGAACCTCTTAACTTACAAATATGCATATGGAGCTTCAAAATTCTGTCTCAAAAATACAAAACCAGTAATCCTTAAACACTGTGAATACTGGTTAAAACCATGAGTTCTCTATATAGGTCCCCAAACCTTCAAACCAATCCTACCACCATTCCTCAGATTGTAGAAGCAAGCTACATCAAGGAAAGAATTAAAATTTACATAAGAGGATAAATACATCTCAGCCAATTAAACAATCTGGAATCATAACTGGAATATTTTTTGCTACATGTGATATTGGACAATTTCACTCAAAAAACTTCGTGTACATTAAGACACATGAGCTAAACTATTTGGCTTTAACTAACTGGCCTCTAAAAAACCCTATCACTTAGATCAAGTTGTATTAATTCCTGTTTCACATAAAGATACTCCTGAGTTTTAAAAAGTTAGTTTCCACTATTTATAAATTTTATATACTCACTTTTTTCATATTTACGTTATAAAAAAAATAGGTTTTGCTGACTTTACTTAGCATACCCAACTTCACTAGAAAAATACTGTATGTCTATGTGTTGCAAAGGAAAATTAAAAGGAGAAACAATCAATGAGCTCTTCACTTTCTTGTGCCACAACCCTGACATCATTCATTCAGTAGACACCTCCTGATTCCAGTGACAGCCTATCACAAACAAAAAAGAACCCCAACAAACAAGGACAGCCTCCAAAGCCTCCAAGTTGTTTTGTTGTATTTTACGGAACTTTCCAACAACACTGTGACTGGAAGCATAAGCAAAAAAAAAAAAAAAAGCAAAAAAGCTGGTCAGGAGTGGACAAATTCATTTCAAAGAGAAATAATTCCAAGCAAAACTTTAGAGAACATTTTGAATTTTTTCATCTTCAAACATCAACCATAAGACAAAAGGTAGCCTTCAGATACACTACCTTTCTCTGTGCTCCCATTAATTTTAGGTATGAAGTCGTCAACTTGTATGCCTAGGATTAAGAAAGGGCATTATTTTTGGAACCAACAAAAATGTTCTGGGTTTTGTTTCTTTATAAACACAGCATTTTGAAATGTACCTGGCTTTTCATACCACCTCCTCACAAGCACCTTATCAGACAAACCAGGCAAAGTTTGATGTGTTTCCTACAACAGATCACGTTGCTGTTTGTTCAAACGTCTAAGAGGTTTATTAACTCCAAAGAATTACTGCCTATTACATACATATATATGTGCATATATAGATTAAAAAGTATTTTAAAATCTAATGTTTCTATGTCCCCTCCAAGCCTCGGGCCCCGGGCCAGAGTAAACACCCGCAGCAGCAGCGCCCTCTGCTGGCCCTGCCCCGACACGGAACCACCAGTCCAGGAGAGCTCCTTACTGGGATAACTGGGAATAGGAACTCTTCCACCAGACACCGAGACTACAAGATTATCATAACAAAAGTAACTGAACAGCAAATCCGGAAACCAGCTTGAAACAAGAAACTGATCACACCTACCTAAGCTGTTGTGTTCTTTAAGAGTTTTCTCTTGAAGGTGTTCTAACCGTACTGTAAACAGAAGTCCAAGATAAAGGTATTTCACAGATAAAAAGAAAAACAAATAATCAAAGTTCCTTCCCCGCTAGTGACTAACCTTGTAAAGCAGTCAGCCGCTCATTGGTGAAGTCATTATCAGCCTGCAAAGCTTCTATTTTTGCTTGAAGCTCTTGCTCTCTTTCTTCCATTTCATCTATTTTATGCTGCAATTCCTTTTTCTCAGCCAGTCCTTTCTGTTGGATTTCTTCTTGTCTTCCTTCTGCTACCTGCTCAAAAAGATTTTTAAAAATGTTAAAAAATTAACATGTGGAAGAATAGATCTTCTTGACGTTTATGCAACTAAACGTACATAAGTAACTTCTTTTGCTAATCAGATAAAGGAAAAAAAAAATCAAAATCTGTTACTTTTACATGAAGTTCACTTCAGGTAGACTGAGAGAATCTCAAAATATCTTACCTAACTTTTTGACTGAGGAACATAAATGTTACAGCAACAGTAAAGGGCCCTAGAACTAAGAAATGCCCAAAGTCTCCCAGCATCTCAATTCAGTCAAAACCCAAGAGCCCTTCTGAACTGAATGTACATTATACAGACCAACTTGATTGAAAGCCACATTTTTCTTTGCTGGATCTCAAGATCATAAGTTTCAAACAGTCTCCTCCCTCAAAACAAGGTAATAAGTTTCAATTTTGATTCTTCTGTGTATACTCATCATCATCAGTGATCAACCCATTGCTGGGGAAACAACTGCCTTAAGACCAGCAATTTAACATTTTAATTTGGAAAGAAAAATTTCACTGATGTACTGAACTAGGAACCTAGGCTCCAATTCCAGTATTTATCCAAGACAAATGCAACAACTGTCTCAGGTCTCCAGAGATAACACCATTACCTCCCTCGTCCACAACTCCTATTTATCTAGATCAGCGACTCTTGGAGAACAGGCTTTATCATGAAGTGATTATTCTGTTCTCCAGCACAAAGGACCTTAAATATTAATATACTTAGATATTTAGTTTAATATCAAACTTAATAGCAAGATTGAAGATGAGCCATATTATTATTACTATGTGGTGTTGTAACTGCACAAAGAGGCAACATGAAACGCAAATTTATTTCTAATTCTAGTTTTCATTCCTCTTACCTTTAAGATGTTTAGCTTGAACGTTACTAGTCCAAATAAAAGCAGCTGGATACAAAGTTTTACACTAGACATAATTTTATACTATAGTATATTTCAGCTCCAAAAGTATGGTAACTTTCAAACTGAATGAAGAGGGAACCTTTTCAGGAAGTTACTTAACTGATGACAGTTTCAATGACATTAAAACTGAACCTAAAGAATATGTAGAAGATGATGTGTGTCTATTGTTAACATGTTGTTTAACAAGTTTCTTAGCCTTTTTTGTTTGCTACATTAGAAATTAAACTGTATTTATTTGTTCCACTTATCACAGTTCTATCCAAAGTCAGATGAAGTTTTGTCATTACCTTCAGCTTGTCAGAAAGATCTTTAATTTCATTTACAGCTCCATTGTACTTATTAGCTAATTCCCTTAATTCTTCCTGAGTCCGCTCATTCATTTCTTTCAGGTGTGTACATTCATCTTCTGTATTACTTAAACTCCGCTGTAAGACAGAATTGTTATGCAGTAAATAACAACAAAAGACAGACAATAAGCTACCAAACACTGCAAATGATCTATTTTTTCCAAGCAGTTACATATGCACAGGATGCCAACTATGGGGATATAGCAAATAATGATAACGGAAAAAAAATAAAGGAAAAGAGAATAATGCAAGATATTATAGGGGCAGAAATCTTGAAGAAAGTATCCAACACTTTAACTGTAAAAGCTCCTTTTCGAGTGTACTTTGTACAAGTAGTTAAGCATATGTTTCTATAAATGCTACAGTTTAAACAAGGTCTTACAGTATTTTTTTTACTGCATGTATGTCATTTTCCCATCATGTATGTCACACACACAGTAACTTCTGTAAGACAGCTTCATGAATTTTGAAATCGGGGGGAAAGGGAGGAGCTGAAAGAACAGTTTCTCATTAACTGTAACAATCTTAGTCCTGTCCAATACAAGAAATAAACACTACTACTTAATATTCTGCAAGTGTCACAGTACAACAGATACTGACGAATTGCAGCAACAAAACAGGCATGTAAATAGCAGCAGTTACAACTATTTTCAGCACTTCCAGGAGACCAGGCATGAAACTTCAATACCTCCACTTCAGACAATTTTCTGACCACTTCAATTTTCTCCTGAAGGACCCGCCTCAGGGACTCTTTGGCTGTTGTCTCATAATTGTGTTTGTCTTCCTGTAATGCTATAAGCTCTTTTCGTATACTGTCTTCTGTTTGATTCTGCACATATAAAATAATTCAAGAATAGAATATAAATTACAATTTTGCTCATTAAATAAATTAGATTGTGATAAAGCCTGTTCTATTAAAAAATGTTTAGCAATTCCTGATAGATAAGAAAACGTTATGTACAAATCAGCGATCAAAGATTCTTGATTCTTCTTACGCCCAGACAACTGGGTACAAACAAGTTATTTTTTGAAGTGTATGTATAGTAGCACATGTTCAATGGTCAGCTTTGATTCCAGGAAATTTATGGGTCATTTTTGGGCACTGCTAAGACAATGTCAAGCCTAGGAGACCTACAACTGGACAAACCAGGAACCTACAAGAGGAAAGGCCTTACACTTATAATGTAGATAATTGAGAGGAAATAGAAATAAAATAAAAATCCAAGGCAGGCATAGATGGCCTAAACAACAATCAGGGGAGCATATACTTGTAACTTGACTATCAGACAGGACATGGGCAATGAAAACAACAGCCACTTACTGAGATGCCTTGAAATACAGAGCAGATCAACAGTTTTTCTGCTACTAAGATTATCAAAGTTGCATAGGCTCATTTTGGAAAGTTTATGTTCCAAATGCTTTCCTACAACTAGCTATTTTCAAAACTCTTGAAAAGAGCTGCCTTTCAGCATTCCTAACATTCAACTTTAAGCGAGCTACTTACCTTTGAACAAGCCTGTAATTGATTTCCCATAACTTCTAGTCTTGATAGCAGCCTGTCTTCATCTATTAAAGCCTAGAAGAAAAGAAGTATCACCTCAGAATTATCATGTGCTCAATGAAGTGCCAGTAGAGTTCTGCTTTAAAGACCTGAATTTTGTTGGAGTACTTACTGCTGATAGCTATTTCAAAGGTACATAACATTTATTAAACATTGTGTTTTGCACAGTTTTAGAGAACCACCATGAAGTTTTTATTATTTCTGCTGCTTTTTCCCCCATTAACAGCTAAAATTTGTATGGCAGTGCATAGTTCACTCCATAAGGAAAAGGATGCCTGCAGATACCTGCCAACTAGTATCTGAAGCCTCTTGTGTGACAGCAAGTAGTCGCTGAAGGGTTGCCAGCTTCTGTTCCAACATTTGTTCCCGATGTAAGGCTTCCTGTGAAGAGAGCAGGGCACCAGTCAGTTCAGCTAGAACAACTCAGGAAATCAAAAGTAACAGAAAAGATCCCAAAATACAACAAAAAAGGAAATGTGAGTGGCAAACACTGTCACTTGTTCAAAATCATGAGAAGCCCCATTCCATTTTATGAATCCACAAATTTATTTGGATAGTTTAATTGGAAAATGCCATCCTATAACCTCAGGTTCCTAAACCTTCATTTTTTATGCTATGTTGCACATGCTGAGAACACACTGTTATTCTTTCCAAGACTTAAAGACACTTTGTCTTGTCAATAATTTGAGTAACAAAACTGCAGACACCAAAAGGCAGCTTGGCAGCTTCCATGCAATGAGCTGTTCATCCTCAAATGAGGTCACGAAAGAGAAATGCCAAGCAAGAACTCCTATTTTTGTTTGATTTTTGGTTTATGACAGGAAGATAGAAGAGCATCTTCGTTAACTCCAGGATATGGAGAATGAACAGATTGGTGAGTATGTATTTGGCTTCCCAAGAAAGAGCATCTGCATGAGCTGCTTCCTGCTAAGTCAGCAAATATGTATAAAGATAGTATCTATCTCAAAAGCCTTGATGTGAACAAATAAAAATTGCCACTATCAAACAAAATCGGGCAAAATAAATCAGTAGAACTTATACACAGT
Organism: Corvus kubaryi; assembly: GCF_017639235.1. NCBI lineage: Eukaryota > Metazoa > Chordata > Aves > Passeriformes > Corvidae > Corvus > Corvus kubaryi. The sequence goes on from NW_024580670.1 coordinate 12,109,271, forward strand.
TAAACCTGGATAGCATTTACCAGCAAAAAAGCTTCAATCTTTTTCCCAGAAAGCTGATTTTATCATCCTTTCTAAAGAGTTTACTTTTACCTATCAGCACACATTAAACACATTAAACTTAATGTGCTGCCATTTTGCAGTCCAACTCTTCTGTGACGTGACATCTTGGGGAAAACACACCTATTAAAACTGACACAGAAGCAGGCACAGAAAGGCTGGTGATACCAGTGAGGAAGAAGAGCTGCCAGCACTGTCCCTTCCTGTGTAGTTTCCAACAGATGCAAGCCACAGCATAAGATTTGTGTTTTGAACAAAAATACTCAGCCAAACTAAATGCCCTTTAAAAAAAACTTACTTGTAGATACTGTGAAAGCTGAAACAATTCCTGAGAATACATACTGGGAGTGTTAGCAGCAACCTGAAAAAGAAGATAAGTAAGACTCAGAAGGGTTTTGCAAAATTCACTTAGATCTAGTCACAAAGGTAAACTTCAGATTATCTATTAACAGCATTTTGCTTCATTTATTGTTCTGTTACTCTTTATGCTTTTTTTAATCATAGAACTTTCCAACTCGAGACTTAGGCCCCACTGTGTTTGTCTACACAAGTTCTTGAACCACCAACACACCAATGAGTTTAAAGCTTTTGTTCCAGCTGAGACTAAACTGACAAAAAAGAAACAAGCAGCACAAAGGTGAAGCCATTCAGCCCAAGGACAAACACAAATCGTGGGCTTCCTATTCAATGTCATCACACATATTATGACTGCAGATTTTCTGCTGTTATCACCATCATCATCTCCCTTTAAAAGTATCAATTTCAGATTTAAGGAATACCTGCAATATCTTTGATTAATAACAAACTGTTCTTCACTTGGAGAGAAGCAGAGGGTTGTTCTGTGGGCTTATTTCAGCCAATCTATTTATTTACTAATTATTGTAGGCTTCCTACACTGAAATAATTTTTAACTGTTTTCCCACAGTTATACCTGCAGTCTCTCCTCAGGATTTCTGCCCTTGCCCTGGATTCAAGCCACACATACTGTTTTGAAATCTCAACTTAAACACAGTCTATAAACTCCTCAGGTTGCTGGCTTCATAAATAAGTTCCCACAGTTTCTTGAAATTTTGTTCTTCATGTTTAAAACTCTGATTAGAACCTATTTAAGTTAATCCTTCCTTTTAGAGACTTGAGAAATAATCAACTCCTGATCACTCTTCTCAAGAGAATATCTATTAACAGCTTTTCTACAAGTTCCCCACATTACCAAAACTGGGTTTAAGAATTACACTTGACAGTACTGACTCCATGACTCTACAGTGAGCAACTCCATCTATGCAAGAGAAGCAGAGAGCTTTGGTCTCAATCTTCCTTGGGAACATGACAGTACTTTCCAGACTGCAGCACAGCTTCTCCTCCATAAAAAACATGATATAAAGAAAACAGACCTTATCTAAACACCAAATCATGAGCTACTCTTGGGTCCCACAGAACATCAAGTATTAAATTATGCAAGACCTGTTAGTCTGTCAACCTGTACCTGGAAATTAACTATCTTAACATCAACGGTTTTGGTCCAAAGCCATGTTTCAGGTGCCACAGTGTAAAAAGTCAACTTACCTTCAAATACACACTGTAATACTGCATTACTTCTCTACCTTAAGTGTCACTCAAAATATTAAATTGGGTAAAAACATGCAGTGGAAAACATATCCAAATGTTACTGGACAGACTTCACTATTTCTTCACCTTTATAACAAGTCTGAAAACAGCATGTGGCTGAATAAGGCATAAACCAGCAAATTACTGAATTACCTTGTCAACAGGACTTGGCAATGGAGCATGGATAACACTAAAAAATAAAAAAAAGGAAGTAAACACAAAATGCACAAATGTTGTACTTAGACATTTTCACCAGTACTAAAAATTTAACATCATACATTTTTACTATTTCTTATTTGGACGTGCAATTAAATGGAAAATTTCCCATAATAACTTACTTTTACTTATCTTCCCACAAGCAAAGACCCCCTAAAGCTTCCTGCAAGTATTTCTGGATACTAATGATAAAAGGATATTTAAATAAGCAATAAACCCCATAGAATTGTGGATAATGAAAGATGACTAAAATTATGTCATTTGTGATTAGCACTCAGTGCAAACAAAATGCTAAAGTTTTTGTTTCTACTACTCTTGGAAAACTTCTTAAGAATGTGCATATACACAGAAAATGCTGCCAGTATTCATCTGAGTTTCCATTAGCTTCACTTTAGTTGACTCCATGTGCATTTAAAGGAGCCAAAATAATAAATAAAGAAAGAGGGCAGGAGAACTTGCTCATTTGCTTTCTTTTTCTCTATATTCTTCTGTTTCTAATACCCATTTCAGTAGAGTAAACCAGTCAGAAAAGCCTGACTACATAAGAATTTTTTTCTTCTTTTAGAGAACTTCTTTATTCTTCATAGGTGCCTTAATTACTAAAAACAACAAGCAAATGAGATTTTTTTTCTCATAATGCCTGCAAAAGAACCATGCTTTCAGTTACTTGCTTTGCAGGATCACAGGAAAATAAACTGCTCCCATGATGGTTTTAAACATACTATCCATCAAATCCTCATCATACAGTAGGTGAATTTTGGTGCAGGTGAATACTTATTCTTACTCTGATCGCAATCGAGCTTCCATTCCATCTGGAAGGAACAGTTTGATTGTGGAGACTATACATCCATGGGTAACTGAAAAGAAACAAATACTACGTCATCATGATCCATCACTATTTAATTGTAAGTTCAGTGCTTAATGTTATAGTAACGAAGCAAACTGTCTTGAGACAGGCAAAGAGGAGGAGGCATGAACACCTTCAAGCACCAGTGCCTGGGTCTGCCCTCTCAAACCTCCTCTGGACACAGGAAACTTCATCATTACAAACTTGAACAGGTTATGCTGTGTACTCAGCCCTGGCTGTGGAGCAGGTCCAGTTCCAACTCTTCCACATGCAGCAATACCTGAAACTGGTCTTTACTACAGTAAGTTCAAAAAGTTAATGTGTTGATCATAAAGTGAGTGAAGAGGAATGCATCTTACCTGCGCTACGTAACAGGAATGCAGAGGTATAAACAAAGTAATGAGCTGCCTTTTTGACAAGATTCCTACAAGCAAATCCAGGCACTTAGAAAGTAACACAGCCAATTTGTGTTACCAACACTCACTTCAAGATCTGGAACTTGACAAGTGATTATTATTTACAAACAAGGATAGAAAAGGGAACGCAGAGGAAGAGTGTAGGAACCACTGAGAAGTACATCCTTTTGAACACCATGAGCAGCATCATCCAAGACAATGCATCTCTGTTTCAGGGTGCTTGTAGTGCACATCTACTGTGTAGCCCTAGACAAGTAGCCTTTTGTTTCAGAAGAGGTAAACTTGCTCCTTGAGGACTAAATTCAAGATTCTTCAAACTCTAGAAAGAGTCTAAGAAATAGAGGAGGAAATGCAATATTTGATTCTTACATTAAGTTCAAACTTTCTATACAATGTTTCAAAAAATGTTACTGATACCATTTTCGATGCCTTTGCAAACAGTCAAATTATGTCTGCCTTGGCTGACTTTTTTTTCCCCTTGTATGGTTCTATGAATTGGGAAGTAAAAAGTATTTCCAGATACATGGAAAGTTAGCTAAACATTGTTCCCAAAATACTACCACAAATGAGATACAAACGAGTGTATGGTGACCTATCATGTACCACCATACCTCCAGCACCCACTAACACATAAAGACAAATAGCTGCTCTACTTTCTCGGTTATTAATATCAGTAAAACAGTTAATCTGGCTTTGAAAAAAAAGGGCAATGGGTGTTTTAGGACATTGGTAGTACTCCAGGGAAATGAGACAGGTCTTTAAGGAAGCTACCTCAATAGAATCTAAAAATACAGGAGAAATGATCCAACCAAGACAAGCTGGTTTTGACCTTTATTTATAGCTAAAAGCTAATGCTTTGGAGACAGTCTCCTGGCTAGAGCACCTTGTTTTTTCAGGCTGACCTGGTAAAGTATTAAATTTACTTGCCGGGGCAGAATAGATTAATCTGCAGGGTTTGGGGTCTTTATTTATAATGGAATAAATCCAGTTTGCAAAAACATTTAAAAAATACATTAACAATACTAGCTGTAGCCTGTAATACATAGCTTTCATAATGAAGAATTTTTCCTTTAAGAGAAAATTAGTGATTTTAATAAGAAAACATTAGGATACCTGACATTAAATACCAACAGACAGCTTTACCTTTGGGTCACATATCGGGTAAGATGATATAATTCTGAAGTTTTTCTGTCAACAGCTAGACTAACAAAAATCTCCTAAAATCTTTAGGAGCTTCATTTATGTCAAATTAAGATACAATGGGCATCTAGCAAAAGGTCTCAAATAAACAGTGACTGGGAAAGGATACCAAGCATTTTGATAAATTTATAAAATTAAAATAGTAAGAAAGAAAACAACACCCAAACCCTGCAGTCTGATCTTTAGCTATCAGTTCATCGCAATTGGAAAAATAAGGAGCAAGCATGAGGGAAAGGTAAAGCAACACAGAAAACATGAATACAGTACTGAATGCACAGGACAGCAGCAATGGTTTAAATTCAGGTCTATAGTATGTCCTTCGAGGAATTAACAAGAAAAGGCAGTGGAGCAACCCCTGGTTTCCCAGTGGGGCTGAGACACCCCCTGTCCCCGCAGCTCACCCCCCTCTCCATCCCACTCACCTCCGGGCGCTCCGAGGGGCCGCCGCTCCCGCCCGGCCCCGGCACAGCCGGCATCGCGCAGCGCCCCCGCCAGGGGGCGCCCCAGCGCCAGCCACCGCGGCCGCCGAGCCCGCCCCGCCCCGCGCGCGCCCTCCGGAGCGGGAACAGCCACTCCACATCCACTGCCCCCTCCACAGCCACTGCCCCCTCCA
>NW_024580670.1:12114324-12202961 GCF_017639235.1 Corvus kubaryi
TCCATGGCGTGAAACAGCCGCTCCACAGCCACTGCCCCCTCCACATCCACTGCTCCCTCCATGGCGTGAAACAGCCGCTCCACAGCCACTGCCCCCTCCACAGCCACTGCCCCCTCCACAGCCACTGCCCCCTCCATGGCGTGAAACAGCTGCTCCACATCCACTGCTCCCTCCACGGAGTAAAATCCTGTTCTTGCTCCATTTGCTGTTCCACATTCCAGTCATGAACTTGTTTCTTCCCTCCAAAACACGGAGCTGCCCCATACTTCATAGCTCCAAAACCCCCGAGATCTGCCCTGAACCCCGACAGGTTCTGCTGCACTGGAGCACAATGGGAACACAGAAAACATTTATGTTTGTCTCAGTTTTTGCTTCCTTGAGAGACAATGCACCAATGATGCTCTCGTTTTTATTTTCACTTATTAATGTAGCTCCCCACATCCCTCGGGGGTCTGTGCACTGCTCTGTAGCACACACTGGGCTCCCTACTTGCACGACCTCCCTCAAACACCTCTTGACAGAACAGATGTATCAGAGAGTCCAAACCTGACTAGAAAGAAGTGCATAAACTGTATTTGAACTAAATCATCTTGGTATTGTTTGACCCTGACTTGCAATGTTGCTGCTCCTTTCCATGCAGGGAAATATCACCAGTTAACTCTTGGAATGCTCTGGCACCAAGTGGGAAATTTAGAAAGTGCTAGAAGAACATAAACCACACTAAGAGAAAAGCACATAGAGTAAGACATTAATAGGTAAGTGCTGTATTAAGGAGAGGGAAATGGCCAGGCCCCTGTGCTTGTCAGTAATACAGCAAGTGGACAAATAAGGAAGCAGGAGGGATGCAAACACTTCTCCAAGACCTGTTACTGACTTTGGCTGAGCAGCAGGAAGCTGAGGAATTGGTGTTCATACTGATAACCTGAAAAATCACATACTGAACATGCCGCTATTTTAATGAACCAAATCCAGATCACATTTACAAGGAAATTACTTATTAAAACAGCCTGAACAATAAAATAAATGTATTCTAGTAATACTGACTGAATTCAGAATTTACACGGGCAAGTACACTCGTTCTATCCTGTCATTACCTTAAAATTACACACAGTAGATTGTTGAAATGTCTTGTGCAAATAAGGCATTATGTAAATACCAGAGTGCAAAGTGCTTTTAAAGGGAATCACCAATTTAAAACCTACTTTCCTGTCTGTTTCATGACTAGATTAGATTAACAGTAACATCTAAGACTACTGAAATGAACTGGTGAAAAACCTATGTTTATATGCATTCCAACTGCATTCACAGGTAAACACCCTGTGATGATACAATCTTCATTCACAGCTTGGGGGAGCAGAGAGGGAGGAAAGCAAAGCTGTATCCTCTTCCTCATTAGACTGCCCAACACATTCATGAGTAACATGAGCACAGCTTCCATGTTCAAAGCCAGAAAAAGGACAAGGAAGCCTGCATAATCTGATCACTCATTACACAAATGCCAGGTCACTGGGACTGCTTTGTAAAACTAACATAAAACCACAGCAAAGAACTACTGGCAAAAATTCATGGCAAGAATTTGCTTACCATGAACTTTCCACAAACGTTTCCATAAACTAACTGCAATGTGCCGATAAAAACAAGTCAACTCCAATTTTTCTTCCAACTAAATCTTATAATAAAATTGTTTTAGACTAAATACACTTGAACAAATTCAGCTTCTCTTAGCAAGGACAACATCTCATCAGATTAATAGTTCCAAGTTTATTTGATGCAATGTATTCCTTTGGTTTCTTCCATGTACACTGCTAGTATTCATAAATATTTGCAATCACTTCACATGGAAACATTTTAAGTAACTCCCAGATAATTTCTGCTAGGCATCCTGGAGTTGAATCTTTGCAACATCATTTTTGAGAAAAGGAAAACAATGTAATGGGACCTTCACTACAATGAATCACTCAAAAACACTACAGCTCTAAAAGCTCTCCACGACAAAATACTTTAACAACACCTTTACTTAACAGTGTTTTCTTTAAAGATATTCATTAACCTTCCTCTGATACAGAGCTCAGAACTACAACCCATCTGGCTAAAGACAAAATTCATGAGTAACAGAGCAGGCATCATCTTTATGTTTTGTTCACTTAATGCACTTAAAAAAATTCTCCTGTTGTACTATGGTTTGGTTTGCTGGGCTTTGGCGGGGGGGGAGGGGGGGTTTGAGAGAGGTTTGTTTTGATGAACATTTTATTTGTTTGTTTTAAAGAGCTTTATCATCAGCATTCCAATTTAATATTATTCTTTCATTCTTCTCTAATACACTACTCTTTAAGGAAAAGCTCTATGAAGGTCTTGCTCATAAAAGCCGTAAAGTAGAAAAGGGGTGATGGCACTTCTGACATTCTACTGCCAAATCTATGTGTTACTGAGTAGGAAGGATGCTACAGAACACGACCAGAAGTTCAATGCTTACAGAAAGCAGCAGACCCATCAGGGAACTTTTAAAAGTCTTGACAATACTGATTACAATCTAATAATCCCCACACAGACCAGTCTTCAGAAAGAGAATGAAATGGTTCCTGAAATACTATGTAATTTCAAAAGAAAAGAGACAGAGGCTGCATTTTAATTAACACAGATACAGAGCTGTTGCCACAATGCAAGATCTCCTGAGCGTGCATACTGGGAAGAAGACATCAAGAAAAAGAAACCAAACAAAAATGCCATCACCTCACTTGTCAGCTAGCAACCTTTTTCTATTCTCATTTCAAAGTACCCGCAGAAAATAAAATCAGTAGCAGTCACAGAAAGAAACAGTGGGTATCCTGAAAAGAATGAAATTAGCCTGTTTCAAACCTTCACTGACTACTTGATCAAGAAATTCAGGTTCATACTTCTGCCACACTATTAGCTGAAACCTTAGGGTTCGAAGGGCTTGAAAGAAAGGTAATTACAATTATAAGATAACAATGAAATCCAAACACAAAAAGCCCAATACAGCACTACACACACATGCTTGTGTTGCACTTTTAAAATTGCTGTAGGTCAATTTAAGTGAGGCAATAGATAAACATGTGGCTCCAGTTGAGCCTCCTTTTCCAGACCTGCACAGTAGCAGCCCAGAGCCACGGAAGAAGGCAGGCCATGGAAACAACCCAGTTAAAATCCATCTAGGGGCGTGGGGGCAGAAATAAGAGTCTGTGTTTTCAGCAGATGAGTTTCTTGATCTGGTACCACACGGGCATAGGGCTGTCAGCACAAAGGAGGGAAGAAGTAACAAAAAACCTACCCAAACAAAACTATTTTCTTACAATGAGAATGTAATTTAGTTTTAAAGACTATAATGTAATAAGATGTTCTAAATAAATATACTTGAAAAGAAACCAAAAAATGATCCATACCCTTACCTTTCCGCGTGTTCTCCGTCACATCTACACCAAACTGGATGATGTCACCTGACATAATTTCACATGGTGGGCTTTCCTCAGATCCTCTACTCAGTCTCTGACTATTAATAAAGGTACCATTACTACTTTTAGTGTCTTGAAGATAGAACTGTAGAAAAACAAACAAAAAGAACAGTAAAGTATCTGGGAAAAGTAAGACAAGAAATATAAGCTCAAGTAAAATTTTATTTGTAAAAAATTTATTTATAGAAAATAACAACTATATCAAACTCCAAACACCCTCCTCAGGGTGCAACACCTTCCCATTATCAAGAAATATAGGTATTTGATTTTGAGTTAACACGATTGAATTCTAGCACATACACCGTGCAAATAATTGCTACAAAGTGTGCCTGAACTACTGCCTGCAGTAGAAGATCACACATCATTAACAACACCTTTTGCCATATACATGTAACAATTCATATTTAAGCTGGTCAACACACAAAAATCCTAACTGCTCATACATTTAAGGTAACAGTACTGCATGACAAACTTGTTATAGGGAAGGCTAGCACTAAGGGCACAAGGAAAACCTCTAGCGGAACATAGAATTCAGGAATTGCAATAAAAGACCACAGTGAAACTAAAGAAAACTAACAGGATGTTTTTACTTCTCAGCAATATTATTTCACATCATTAACTTAATTTCAAGATTGATGTATCACCAAGTAGACTTGTAAATACCCATCTGCAGAGTTAATTAAATTTTAATAGTAACTTATTGAAGCTGAAACTGCTTATGACACAAGACTTGTAGTCAAAACTGCTGCATCTGAGAAGAGGCTACAAATGAGTCACCTGGCAGAAGACCCGAGTGACTGGCTACAACCTGAGCAGTAACAGCATAAAAGGGGGGACCAGAATGTTACTGACAGGTGTAGCTACTGGAATGAGTCAATCTCAGTACTCCAAGATAACAACAGCTACTACAGGAACCTGCTGGAATGGTAGAAATCGCTGGCTTCCTGCACTCATAAAGAATCTCATCAAGGCCCAAAGCAGGCACAAGGCTGGGGGAAAAGATGCTGTGTTCAGAGAAATGGATGTATTCCCATGTTTTTCTCATAAAAGCAATTGACCTTTATTTTTTTCAGCATTCCATGCAAAATTTTCCATGCTTTTATTTACCTCTCTTATCGCACTCCTCAAAAAAAACCTGATAGACAGCTCAAAACCATAATGTCGAGGGGAAAGATGGGTTTAGAATAGAGTGGGAGCACAGCACCAGGGCTCTTCAGATCTTGTACTGGAAAATGACACTGAGTGTATGATATGGATCTTATATGGCATAACACAGTGCCTAAGCAGAGAGCTGAAATTCCATCGTGTCCAGCACACAGGACTCCGTAATTAAGGGGAATGCCAGCACAGGAAAGCTCAGGTAGGTGTTTTAAATGAAATGCAGCATGTGAAAGAATGAAAAGCAATATATGTGTTTTTTTCCCCCTCAGCAGATATGCCTTAGATCTTCAACTGAAGGAAAAGAAAACAATAATCAGTCATAAGCTGATAAAGATGAAGGTAAACATAAATTATGGATAGATCAAGAAATTATGACTGCATTCACTGTACTAATAATCAAACCCACCCTACTCTAAATAATACTCTCCATGTTATGAAATACTATCTATTAACATAATAGTATATAATACAGCTTTTCTAAGTTATATGTTTAAAAGCCAATCAAATTAATTACCCTGTTAATTTAATAGTCTGAAAGTACCGAACCCTCTCACGCTTCAGTGCAGAGGTAATTATTTCTTGCTTCCTGTTTGTTTTGAATTAGCTTTCTTCTTCATTTGAAAATTCCTCTGTTATGAAAAAGTGAGTCACAGGCAAGGAGAAACAAACATGCTTCTGCTTATTTGCTTTTCCCCACCCTTCTCTTCTTTGTGCATATCTGCCTTTTATCCCTCCTAATGTTTTGATTAATCATTGCCCCTTATATGCACATTTTTGCAGAATCTACGAACAGGACTCAGATGAGACAGCACAAGGAAATACAGGACAGTGACCACAGGAAAAGAAGTGCAACAGAGCATCAGCCATATAAAATTTATAAAATATCAGCAGACACAAAATTCAAACCGCAAGAGGATATTTGTAAACAAATGTCCACAGAAAATGCACATTAAATATTATGTAACTGATGTCCACTTAAGTGCATACTACTGAATTGTATTACATAAATTTTAGGCAAGTGATGCTCTTCAAGTCTTTTCATCCTGTTTGTACATACTCCTCTTCCTGCATCTAGTAAAGAAGCAATACCAGCCACATGCTAATAGCTGATGTCTAAGGAAGGGAAAACACACTGCCTTCAAATCTTGCTATGAAGGATTCAGTTATCCCTAGTGTAGTCATTGTTTGGGAACCCCACCGAGCCGGTCCCTTTCAAGTAGCAAATTCAAATGTTACTTCCATGCTGCTTTTGAAGAGTTCAAATGATCTTTCTCAAAGGTCAATCCCTCCATCCTTTCTGCATAGTTACCAAAGTTACCTTCAGGAAATAAAATCAAGTGCAAGCCCTGAAACAAATGTGTCTATACATTAACTACCACTTGTGGCAGAGTCCCGGTTTTTGATGCACTATTTAATTACACGGTATGCTCAGAGGGTTCTCTGATTCCCAAACCAACGCCTTTTACACAGCAGCTGTGTAATACAGCGCCTTCTGTCAATCCAGCACTACTTGTCCTTCCTGCTCCCAGCGCAGCCCGAGCTCGGGCAGCACTGCCAGCCCATAGAGCAGCGATGAAATCTGCCCTTCCCAGCTCTCAGTGCCGATGAATCCTGTGTGCACAAAGGAGAAAACGCTACCAGAAAATGGTTTTTCCTCAGATTTCTACTTTGCAGACATTTAGGGGGAAAATGTGCTGCGGATCAGACGGTTCAGAGCAATGCCTTCCATCAGATCTGTGGATTTGGCCCCTGGGGCAATCCCAGCTCCTGCGCTTCCCAGCTCTCACTGCCGAGCTTCGCCACCACCTCCTCACTTGGACTGGCTCAGGCATTTGTTTAGTCACTGCAAACCAGTTTCGAGCTGATGCAAGATACACGAGGAGGTGCTTAAGCTGGTGCCGACAGGAGAAAGGGCAGCATATACTGGCCTAATTATACTTGCTTTTATAATTCACTCCTCCCTTCAGAGCAAAGTCCCAGCCCTTCTGTACCTCATATTAACAAGTCCAATGTAGAGCAGAGATGGCAGCTCATGCACATTCAAAACTACTCAGCTTTTGAGGACTGTAGAAGTATTATCACATCCTTAATTCAGGTGATAGCTGTATATATTGCTCGAGCGCTGGTTTCCCCTCCTTTTTTAAAAAACACAAGATAACACACAAAGTATTCAAGAAACTTACTCTCCATTATCATAACAGCTCAGACCAAAAAAAAAAATCCTAGCCTGTATTTCTTCTTTAGTAATTTATTGTTTATTTCCACTCTCACTTATATGCCATTAATAAGATCAGTTAACTGCAGACACCTTACCAAGCTGCTTCCACAAAATTTGTGAAGATTTTATTCTAAGGTAAAACTTGAAGTTCATCAGTACACACAAATGTCTCCAGTACAGTCCAACTTCCTTAGAAATTACATTATGGAAGTTTCAAAAAACTACATATTTTTGTTCCCCTGTTTTGCAAGGAAATTATGTACTTATTTCACAAATTTAGTATTTATAATATTTCGAGTTACTGTTCAGTTTTACAAATGGAATAAATGTACTTTCTTCTAGGTCAGTGCCTCAGAAGAGCATCAACAACCTGCTAAATCACACTTCATGTGTTATTTTCATGCAGTTAGATAGATACAACTATGATTTCCCCCTATAACAAATTCCTACTATTTTCTGATTAAAGAAATAGAAGATTTTTCTGTAGAGATCCCAAACTATAATACATCAAAATTAAGCACATAAAATATATTAATTCTAACTGATATTAGGAAGATGCAAATTCTCCAGGAGGACAGATTCTAACCTAACTTATGAAATGTAGGTAAACTGTTTTCTTCAAAGTAATAAAACCAAGTAGCAACAATAAATCCACTTTGTTTAATGATTACTATTGTAACATCTTCCAGGAGGCAGGCTGAAGAGAACTCCTTACTTAGCCTGACAAGTGAGAAAGTCATGAAGTGTTTTCTTTCCCAAGCCATATGCAGGCCTGGCACAGGATGAGACACTTCTAAAGAATCTTAGGGAAGACAAAAAATGGGCTCAGAGATGCACAGAAAATCTTAAAAAGAAAGTAGTACACTTATTCAGTGATTTAATTACCTCGATTTAATTACAGTAGAACGACAGGAACAAACAACTGACCAGCTTTTTAAAACTTCTAATATTTGCTATTACTATGTACAGCCATCCTTTGCCATTTTAAGAGCACATTACTGCTACTCCATCTAACCCAGCTTGAAACTGCAGTTCAGGGCAATTATTTTTAGAACTACATATTAAGTAAATAAGTACCAAAATGTAGGCTACTGCCTTTTACAGAAAGTCAAAAATTAATATATTTTATTTATTAAATAGATGTTCACTGCCTAAACAACTAATGTAGAAAGAGAACCCCAATTTCAGAATGTCCTAGTGTAGCATTCATTTTCTCACCTCTTATTTCCTTTGTGAAAGAAGTACACAGAACTCCCATGTGCTTCAGGGTCCTGTTATACCTTTGTGGCTTTAGCTTAAACCAGAAACATTTAAATTATTTTGTCAAATTATGAACTATAACCAGTAAGGAGATGGCAGCTTCATTTTTGCCATGGTTACTGCCACAAAGGGGCAGCAAGGCTGGCAGCCACAGAAGTTAAACCATAAAATGCTGCAGTTAACGATGACAGATTCTTCCCCTACTCACACTAAATAATCATTGAACAATTAATGCAGGCATTATAAATGCACCCCCTGAGTACTAAAGCTAATACTCAAAAGCAGCAAGTAACTAGGGATCTAGAAACTGGAATACTTGCCCTGGAGTAAAACTTCACTAAGCAGTAATACAGCTGTGTTCGTTTACTCACTGCATCCTGAGAATTCTACCAGGAAACGAAGTACACTGTGCACAAGTCCAACTGTGCAAAGCCAAAGACTTTAAAACAACACATACCAGGGTCAAAACAACATGGTCAGCATTTGTCATACTGTGGCTAGAAAGTTTCTTCTCTCATATTGTTAAAATATTATTTTATCTTCTTTGAAGTCTTAATATTGAGCATTTTCTCATTTTGGGAGCAGCACTCTGCTAGCAGAATACACTGGGCAAACCATACTGAATTCCAGGTCAGTTCTTTGGCTGTAAGATAGAGAAGTTCAAATGCTAAATTATCTCCAGATCCAATTGATTGAGTTCCTCATTCTGGTCTGCTTAGACAGATCCTAAATTCCTTTCCTCTCACTTGCCTAACTCCACCCGCCTATCAAGGAAGTAGAAGTATTTGTATCCATAAGCAAGCATAATTCACAGGGTGGGGTACATCAAGCAAAATTGCTTTTCTATTTAGTTTTCTGTTTCTTAAACACACAGATCTAATAGCTCTTTGCTTACTAAACCCCTGCTCCTTCAACTTAGAATCAAAACTAGTGCATTAACTTTTGAGTTCTTATGAAATCTCCTTTTTAAAATGACTAACTACACCAGGCGAGCACACAGTACGAAACTAAAAGCAACCAGCTGTGAAGAAAGGGATTTTCCAGGCAGATTGAACAGGGTGAAGGAGTGGCAGTTGGCTTTTCAGGGACCGTAAATATTGGCTTTCTCAAGTGAAGCAAAACTTGCTAGTAGTTTTCAGTAACTTTTCTAAAAAATAATAAACTTAACCACTCTTTCTATGCAGTAATTAAAAAAAAAATGAGAAAAAATTAACATTCTTTGATATCACTGGACAAAAAAAAGTCACTGTGTTTTTAACTCAAAGTGTAAGCCCAATGTAAATCCAGCTACACTGATGAGAAAAGGTTAAAATCTTCAGCTACCCCCAGGAATCCAATGCTATCCTTCCAAACTTGCCAGTAGTTCAAAGGGCTAAAGGAGAAAGGACAGCAGGGAATATGCTCTTCTGCTGACCAAGTTATTCCTGTGTCTGTTTACACCTTGAAGTTTTGTTGTCTGTACTGCCAGGACAACTCTGCTGGTTGTTACCTGTCGTCAAGCAAAATAAACTGTGCCACTAAAAGCAGCTTTGTGCCAGCGTAACTGAACCTGGGTATAAACACAGTTTGGCCTTTCTAGATGTATTATTTGAGGTGCTATAAAATATTAATCCCTGTGCTGCTTGCCATGTCCTGGTTGTTCAAGTGCTTTGAAGTTCACCATAGGCCCTGTCACCCAGCTTAATTTTTGTGTGAGTGGAGTCAGCAGGCTTTGCCTGAAAAGGACACAGGGACTATGACAGGGAAGGGAACATGGATGGATTTGTGGGGAGGAAGAGGAAGGTAGGTAGAAAGGCAATGCCCAGCACTGACAGGCACCAACAGATAAACTCTGCATAAAACCTGTGTTTGTCTACAATCCTGAGCTGCTCTAGTGCCTTCCTCAGCAGCAAAATGTCACCTTTCTCAACAGAACAAAGCAAACATGTCCAAGTTGTACCTGCAAACATTTCAGCACTGACTTTTTTTGACATATGACTTTGCAATGCTTACTTTAGCTGCTGACTTTTACAGATACACCTATCAGAATTTCAAATTCTGGCATATTAAAATCATCAACAAAAAAGAAAAACACAAAAAAGTATGTTTGCAGATTTAATGCCATCTCCTATGTGTTGTGCCCACTTAAGCATCACATTTACTTTCTACATCACTATTCAACGTTTGCTAGTAGTTGAAACTCAACTTACTCATCTGAAGGTGAAAAGGACTCAGGGTTACTATTAGTCAATAGCTCTATACTATTCTTCAACATCTGTAGTTACAGATAATCTACTTTACATCCAAAAATTCCGAAAGAGGATATCAGACATTTACTTTACAAGGACTTTTGATTTGTATTAGGAAGTGGTCCTTATTAACAGAAAGGCTACTAAAAATATTAAGCAATATTTTCTAATTATTCAGTTTTACAAGTAGCTACACGTGGCTTAAGAACACTCTATTAAATGGTTTGAGCTATTTTTATCAAGTATAATTGACAAGCAGTATTGTTGCACTTTTCCAAGTAATAAGAGAATAGCAGAAGATGGCTAAAAGTTTAGGTGTAGGACCTCAAACTGTATCACAATCCAAGTTCTCTAGTTTAAAACAAAAGCAAAAAAACACGTTCACAATTTAAAATTTGTGCATGTACATGAAAATGAGGAGAAAAATCTCTGCTGCTTGTCTCCAAAAGTTTGTGTAATTATGCATTGCTGCCCTCAACTTTAAACCACAGTCCCCCACACCTTTCACAACCACTACATCATGGAATCACATGTGGTAATGGACAAAAGGAATGAGGGAGCTGGACCAGAACGGTGGTGAGTTATCTGCTCCTTAGCCATCACAGAAAGCAGTAAAGTTGGCTTGATGGCAGGGACAGCTGAAAACCCAGTGTGATTTCAGAATTCCTATCATTTTCAGTTTGCTTAATTTGGTTGGTATGTAATGATGACCTGAGCTATAAAATGAGCAAACTTCAGAAGCTGGTTCCTAAGCAGCATCAGTCAAGAAGAGAACGGCAGAGAGCAGGCTGTATTTACAGTGTCAACCACCTGACTTCTGTCAATTGTTACATGTCAGAATCGGTACGCAAATTACATAAGAACTTAAAAGTACAGTTCACAACCAGAATCCGAAGTTCTCTGTATTAGGAGAACAGCTGCCTCAAGCTGAATTAAGAAAACCATGACCTGCATCATCCTTGCTTTCATGAAATTCATGTTTTTTCATAAAATACGTACTTCTGGGTTCCTCAGTCTAGGAGAGATATGGAGCCCCTGGGGCAGGTCCAGCAGAGGCTAAAAAGATGATTAAGGGACTGGAGCACATCTCTTATGAGGAAAGGCTGAGGGAGCTGAGGCTGTTCAGCCTCGAGAAGGGACAACTGAGAAGGGACTTCATCAGTGTCTATAAGTATCTGCAGGGAGGTGTACGAAGATAGAGCTGGGCTCTAATCTGTGGTGCCAAGCAATGGGACACGAGGCAATGGGCAGAAACTGATGCCCAGGAAGTTCCACCTGAATATGAGGAAGAACTTCTTTACTGTGCAGTGACTGCACACTGGAACAGGTTGCCCAGAGAGGGTGTGGAGTCTCTCCCACTGGAGATATTCCAGAACCATCTGGACACAGTCCTGTGCCATGCGCTCTGAGATGACCCTGCTTGATCAGGGAGACTGGACCAGATGACCCACTGTAGTCACTTCCAACCTGACCCATTCTGTGATTCTGTGAAAATATAATTAAGTAAATAAATTGCATTATAATTCCTGAATTGCTCAACATCCCCACGGTCAGTACAGAACTGTAGGAACGTCACTAACTCACTTTCAGATTGCTTTTATTTACCTTAGCTCTGAGAGGAACTATCAACATTCCCAACACCTAAAACAAGAAAACATCTGGAAACAAACCAGTAGTGTTATGGTGATAACAGTTTATACAGGGAAAGAATCCTTCATATAAGATGATATCTATATCATATATACCAATATTAAGTAACAGATTAAACTGAAACGAAGCTTTTATTCTATGATTGTGCACTATGACCTTGCACAACCAATGTGAATGGAAACATTATCACAAAGGATGTTTCCCCTTGCTAACCTATTTGCCTTCACCCTTCTCCAGCAGAACTGGAGGCATTCAAGTAATCAGACACACTATTTTCTAGAAACAAACATTTCTAGCCTAACTTGACAGTTGTGAAGTTAACACCTCCCAATAATTCCACATTCCATAATGGAAAAACGTAGTACAACACCGAGTCACAGAAGAACAAGTCCTGGACACTCACTATTACACAGTAAGGCCACCTCAAAATTCTGTTGTAAGTACACTCTTGTAGAAGATTCATGCTGAAGGATGTGAGCTGAAGCAATCCCAGGCATGATACAAAATATTCATTCCTCTTCTAAATAAAATTTTTCACAGGAAATACAAGGCATGGAATGAAGTGATTGCAGAAGGTAGAAGTTGCTCATGCATCTGAGTGCTGATCCATCCCTAGATTATTCAAATAATCCAAAAGGCATTCACTGTCAAAAGGAGGAGAATGACAAGATAGATACTCACCAAAAACCTCAAGATTAAATGTTTTACCACAAAATGTGACAACACCATACAAAAATAGATCCCTCTCTACACATCAATGTCACTACTTTTGATGCAAAAAGCTATTTTTAAAAAGAAGAGATGTAGAAGAAGAGTTCTAATTTACAAGTAATTTGGTTTATATATAGATGACTGACTTGCTACAGTGAGACATCTGTCACCATAGTTACTAATTACTACTCTTTAGAATGTCCCTTTTACTTAACTTTTGTCCTCACAGTTCACAAGAATTTCTGAGTATCAGCCTTCTGCTACAAGTGCTGGATGGCTTCAGGACGACTAGAAAAATTTTATATTTATTCCCTTCACAGCAGAATGAAAGTCTGTCCCTTCACATATGCCATGCTTTAAAACTTCCTTTTGTACATGAATCACAAAATAGATTAAGGAATTTAACACTTTCAGAAAAGATGCAACTCCATTCTGAATATAGACAAAGCACAAAAATTTCCTGCAAAAAAATTACCCAGCTCAGTACTAGTTATATATAATATTCGTGAGGAAATTGAATTTTTAGCCTACATGAAAATTCTCAAGTACTATTTTAATTCCATCCTGAAAACGCTGAGAGAATTTTAAGGTACATCACTGCTTTAAGTGCAAAACTAAAATACATTAACAATAAAGTACAATCAACGGAAAGATTCCCAGGAAATGATTACTCACACATCATCCCAAGATGCTCATTGACTCATTAGAATACTAAAACAATATAAAGAAGAGACTTATTTTGTCTTACTGCTGTCATAGATGACAATATCTCACATAACATCCAGAGACTTGGAAAGAACTTTTCCTGCTCCATATTAAAACGCTGACTTGTGTAATGGACTCAAAACCAGTGAGAAGTAGATAAAACCAGATTGCTAAAAGGAAATTGTACTCCTTGCAAAGAAGTTTTCTGCTATTTCATTAAAGAAGCTCAGTCTCTTGTTACAAAAGACATTTGTACAGCTACATATCATGTATCACTGTGACACCAGTGATTACTTTGTATAATTTATCTCAACTTCTATCATCACATCAAACATGGACCCTGGGGAAAACACATGGCCAAGGTGACTTCCTGAGGTTTCACTTAATTCTACTGTGTTCTCTATATTAATCAATTATGGAAATATACTGCAACTTAATGCAGCTTTAAAATAAAGAAATAAAACCCCTAATTGGCCATTGCCCAGAAATTCAGGCTTCTTCAGGATAATTACTTCTAAGTGTAAAATATTGCTGAAATACTCATCCATCCTGATGGCCTTATAGGAATACTTTCTTACAAAACTAGTCTGAAAGCTAAACACTATTATTTACTCTAACAAATGTAATTAAAGTTTGGCAACAGGACACACTCAAACTTTGCAATAAGTAAACTTATCTTGCTCTCGAAGTGTAGAAATTCCCAAAGACTGTATTTGTACCACACATGTATCCAGATAAAATAAATAAGCTCTGCAAAGAGCAGGTTCCCATATACAATCATAATTTCTTTTCAAATACATGTTTGTAAACGTTTGTAATGTATTATTGCAATTTACTCTTACCTTTAGGAGGCAAAAGAACCCATAGATATTCTGCACTAGTGAAGAACACTAAGGCTATTCAGAAAACTATAATTTTTATTCTTAAATTCACAATCAAAAAATGGTTAAACTTGATAGTTAACATTCTTTGGCCAATCTAATGAAGTTCAAGACCGAAATAAAGTGTGGGTTTGTCTCTGACTACTGCAATGAAAAGTATGACATAAAGAGGGAGGTTAGTCATGTTTGGACAGAGCTTTGCCCTAATTTAAGAGCAGAGGTAAGGCATAAATCTCTCCTGGTCTTTAGATTTTGACTGACCTTATAAGAAGAACCTTGCATAAACAAAAACTCAAATCAAATTTCTATAACACCTACTAAAGAAACCCAATGAATTGGTTTTATGGCAAAACACTGAAGAATAAGGAGAAATGACAGAAAAAGTAGAAGACAAATTAAAAACAAATGTTTTTTAAAAAGCAATCTTGAAATACTATCAGCATCTGTCAGTAAATACTCAGAATGAGAAATCCAACACCAACATTATCCACTGTTTCTGCTTCCTCAAAAGTCTTGAGCTAACAAGATAACTTTATAACTAGTAAAAAATTAATTGAAATGGAAATTCCCCTAAGAAAATTGCACTACTGAACTTCTATCAGCAAACAATTACATTTTCATTTGCAAGCAAATTGGAGAAAAACCACAACAGAAACCAAGATTACCAGATACTCTGCCAGAAGAGAAGATCTACTTATACGAAAGTAAAAGGTTGTGAGGCAGCTCGTTAGTTTATCAGGAAACTCCAACTCCCAATATAACCCCAGACATTTCAAGGCAGGTGCAGAACTGCAAAAGCTGCTTAACTGTCTTGCTACTCAATGCTAAGTTGCTAAATTAGTTAATCATTACATCAAAGCTCCCTTACTCCTGGCAAAGAATCTCTTCCCACATGCTGACTTTTCAACTGTTTAGAGAATAAAGGGAGTTGTTGAAACTATTTCAAACCATTTCTCATTTCTACTCCTTCCACACTGTGTTTACCTACTATCATTAATTCCATACTGCTCTTGGTTTATGGTGGAAAAATCTCCCAGTGATCACACATTCAGATAAAGAAAAAAACTATCACATTTCACAGACACCTCCAAATGCAATGCAATAGTGGTTTGGCATCATCACTATATATATAAAAATTCTCAAAATACCCTGAAAAATTTAGGAAGGTCTCTCTCTTCCTTTTATTAAGGGACATCATCCATCTGAAAGGACTTGTCTAATATTACTACAGTACTTTTACTTTTTTTTAAACAAACAACTGCAGCAGGCCTTGTTAATTCATCTCTCCTTTGCACAAAGCAAAGTTTTCTTGCTTTCTGTCATCATCTGCTCCTGAATTATTTATTAACAGAGCACAAGTGTCACAAGGAAAAGAATGTTCAGCACATTGCTAAACTACAGTTAAAATGCCCATCCTGAGGATAAATGTAATGCTACTGTGATATAAATTCAAGGCAGCCAATAAAGATGCAGAAGTACAAGTCCTAGCTGAAGGGAACTGCCTTAGCACAAATGACACTGCACTAATTTTCATCATGTCAAACAAGATAATTTTGTAAGAGGTCCAAACCACAAATATTACCCAAATAGAGTGTAGCGAGAGTTCACTACACAGTTCCTCATACTGAAAACAACAGGTCACCAGAGCATTATGCTCCTCCTTGCTTTTCTGAAGACTTCTCTGCATCAAGGACAGACCAAAACTTTTTTTTTTAAACACTAAATTCAATTTATTTTCATTCTGTGTTTTGAACTTCAGCATTCCATGTAGAGAGCAAATGCAATTAACTGGAAACCAAACACCAAAAGAGAAGGGTGCGGCTCCATCCAAAGACGGAAAATTCATTTTCCAGCACAGAGGAGAAATCTGACAATTGGGAGTTTAGTATTTGTACTCAAGGCATTGCCAAGCCATACCTCCAACAAAGTGAGAGCGAAAATACCCTGGGAGGAGGCTGCATTTATTTGCAATGCATTCCTGGGTCAGGACTTTCAAAGCAAGTAGTAATTAAATACTGGTATTCATGAACAAAGGCTGATTTATTCTGGTGCTCCTTTGAGATCAACAATTTCACAATAAAGAAAAAGACGACTTATTTTCAACTTAAGTTAAGAAATCCACATATGGAGATGGGTCTGCCAGCAATGGGAGAGAATGTATGAGCTGATTTTTGATACGCAATCTTACAGAATATTGATCAGCCATTTCTTTAGCTGTGTCCTACTGGCTTCAAAACAAGGGGCAACCTTCTCACAGGTTCACAACGTCAGAACAACCCCAGCAGAGGAATGGGCAGAGGGCAGATAAGGCGTTCAAGGATGTGGTAATTACAGTATCAAACACAGTGACTCACGACTCATACGTCTTAGTCAAGGGCAAAAATCACATACACGGTACACTGGATTCACAGATTAGAAGGGTTGCTAACATGGCAAAACCTGCCAAGGTACAGGTTTCTACACAGAAGTATTTTGCTGGCTTTTTTCCTAGCTACTTTCCATCAGGGTCATGAGGGATGTTACACTCGTAACACCCGTGCCCATGAATGTGACTCTTCAGACAAGCTCAAAATAAAAAACAACACACACACACAAAATAACCAATAACCGAAATCTCCTTATCTCTTTGTCAATAGAAATGTACCCAGAACACATCAGTGCCCATAACCAATCTGCCAGTGGCCATTAGGAGCAGGGAAACTGCAAAGTACTGCTGGAAATCCCACACCCTTTCACCTGAAAAGCCTGAGGGAGTGGTCATCCACACCTCTCAAAAGTCATTATCAAGCCTTATAATTTTTTGTACTAAATGTGCCATATTTCCCTCTAGAACACAGACAAAAAAATTCAAAGTACAAAAAGAACCTCTTTCTAGCATTAGAGATTCCAGATTGTCAGTCTAAGAAGAAAAAGCCTCCACTGATGTTTTAATTCTTTAAACCACCATAAAGAAATTTTCCAAATCCCTTCCCTAAGCACGAAAATGCCTTTTCTGTTCACTATTTAAAATTGAGTTGCAGCCACTAGAGGGCAAGGCCACGATACACAAAACACTGCCCAGGCTGGGTAATAAAAAACCAAAGCCACAAAAAGCAGAGCAGAAACTACAGCTGAAGATTTGGTTGTTCAAGGGTTTTTTTAATACTGAATTTTTACATTAATTATAGGAATATACCCATATATTCTGTAGGTTGCCTGAACTATTAATTCCATCTTTACAGTCTAAAGCCTCCCAGACAAACTACTTCTACACTTCAACATCCACTTTAACAATTCTCATACTGCTCAAATTTTAAAATTAGGTTTCTCAACTTCAGTGTTCCTGATACTGAAACTATGCAAGTTACTGGAATTCCACCCAGAATAAGCAAGCAACGTAAAAACCAGAATGCTGTCCAAGGCTTTTCCCATTAAATATAGAAATTGAACTTCCTAATCAATGGTAAAAAATATCTAGCTAGAAATTGGCCATATGCTGCAAAAGAACCAGAATTAACATGCAGATTTTTTCTGTGTCTAATCAGCATTTCAAAAAAATTGCTGTTCTGAGAACAGTTAGGTTTTTCTGTACAAAGACAGCCCTTTGTTGAAACGTATTCTTGATATTTAATGTATTAAATTCTGTTAAAATTCATTATCTGTGCTCTTAAAATAAAGTCCAGAAACCAAAGCAAACCAGGAGAATGAGTCATTTACTAAAAGGAAAAAAAAACCCCAACCGATAGAAGGACACACGCCGGAAGCTCAAAACAAAAGCATCTAAAGATTTATTTCAAAATCTATAGTCCCAACAGAGCATGGAAGAAAGCTCAGCAAGCTTTTCATTAAAAATGATGACACTTAATAACAGTGGCAATGCACTGGCACTGTGCACAAAATCAGTCCCATCTACACTGGCCCATCTACTCCATGGAAAAAAAGCATCTGTACTGTATATCACCAAAACAGATGAGCCCTCAAATTAAGTTCACATAACATTCAAACTGCACTCCCAGTACAAACACAGCCTTCCCACAAAAAACATGTTTGCTGTTAAGTAATAAGCTTTGACATACCAAGAGGTTTGTCATCCAAGCTCAAATTTAATACAGCTGTAGACAAGATTACACTTTGATTAAAGAAAAATCAGCAAGACTTTTACACTACCTATAATTAGTCTGCTATTAGTACAAAGTTTTAATAAACTTTAATTAGAATTAGAGGCTATCCAAAGCTTGTTTCAAAGGAAAATAGGTTGGGCCACAGGGAATTGGCAGCATTAAGAGCAACATGGTTAAACACAAGTTTAAGAGAAAAATGTGTGTCCCTACTACTTCTTTCAAATTTTTTGGAAAAAGGTTTTCTTCTGCAGCCAAGTAGTGTACTCAGGTCTTAAGTAAGTATCAGGCATATCAAACACAATAGATGATGCAGGTTGGTAGAATGTTTCACTGGATTATTACATCTTAGCGCTGTTTCATAAAAAAAAAATTTAAAAAATCCTAAACAAATCTGTGGCACTTTCGTTACAGGAATTTCCAAGTGTTTACCAGAAAAGCGACTTCACATGTTTGCACAGACAGCCTTAAACCAATTAAGATGTTATTGTTATAATACAAACAGAATATGAAATTTGTATATAGATCAGTAACAGCTCTCCTGATTGCTTATACACAAATTCATGTGAATACCCACCAAAGCTACAAAATCTAAGAGATTCAGGAAACAAGTAAAGGGCAAGGCCCTCTCACATGAAAGTACCTTTCCACAGTGCTCTGGTTAGCAGGCAGGAATTAGTCTGTCTACCACAGACCTAGAAAGAAGTAAGTTAGTCTTTCTCCTACTTGATCTTAAAATTACCTCCTGCCTCTGTTGCCACCTGACAGTAGCTCCTCGGGGCTGAGGAAGCGACTGTATTTTAGACATTCTCAAATGACAGACTGCAGCAGGAAAGTACCGCATGCACAACCTCAGCCTTTACACATCTCTTGGCTTCACTGCGTAGAACTTTCCTTGACTGCACTCAGAATTTCCCGTCTAGGTTTCCAGGGAAGTGTCAGGAGTCGGCTCTCTGCTTTCTTCTCTCTCTATTTCAAATAGTTTGCATCCCACCAAGCTCCCCTGTTCACACCAGGTCTGTGCTGGGAGCACCAACATTTCACAGCAACTGTGGAAACACACCCTGTGCTCTGTGCTCTCCCAAACATCCACTTCAAAAGTTGCACCGCAGGACATCTCCAGCTTCCTCCTTGTTTATATGTTCTGGTTTCTTTTGGAATAGACAAACCCCTCACAGACACGTGGTGAAACTGAGTGCAGACCAGTCCCCCCCCAGCACACAACAGCAACATGTGCTAAGCACACAAGGGACTAGAAAAAACATCACAGAATATCCTGTACTCTTTCAACCTTCAACAAGGTACCTTAAAAACTAAGGGGTGCTGAACTTCTGAGCTTAAAGTATATTATTTAATTCTTAACAAGTTCTCATGGGACAAGTAAAGTGCATTTTTACTACAGTTATTTCAGGGCTTGCTTCTCTGTCTCTTGAAATTAGTTTGAGTCAAATAAAATAAACATGTACTGTTAACAAAGGTGCCTCATTTACCTTGTTACATTACACTTTTCACACTTAATTCAAAACCGGACAACTTGAGCAGCTTATCTACCTCCTGACTGCACAAACTGGATGGACTGCCAACTTCCAGACTCAGCAGCTGAGTGTCTCCATACTTCCAATACCATCCACTCATCCAGTGCCAAGCAGAACTAACGCAAAGCATGACACACTATCATCAACCACCAACCAGCAGCTTTCTGCCACCTGTTTCTCAACCTCAGTGTTTCTTAACAGGCACATCAGCAACGTTGATGTTTTCTTCACTTCCCTTTGACAGGTTTAGCCTGAAAACTTAAAAACCAGAAACAGCAAACTAGTAAACAAAATTGTGCAAACTACATCAATAGTTCAGAGTAATAAAACAGAGAAGAAAAATCCCAAGAGAACTCACAAAGCTATTATTCTAAAAGCAAAACAGGCAGGCATTTCAAACCAACCACATTTAAATCTTTATTCCTAACTATTCTACGAATACGCAAATATTTTGAATAAACTGATTTGCAAATGTAAATTCTTAAAATTTCAGAAGGTCCTTCTGGATCTTATCATATATATATATATATATATATATGATATATCATATCATATATACAGTAACCAGGGAGCAAACTATTAATCCAGTTTTTGCTTATTACTTTAAGAGAAAACGAATAATCGTTTAGACAAAGTAAGTCACTTGACAGTAATACTCCACGATAAATTACAATAGAAGTATTCTTGCATTGGACTTTCTGATAGAATGAAAACATTTACTTCTTTGCCAGTTAGACAAGAGTAATTACAAAACTTCACTCAGGATCAGCTATCACCTTTCCTTCTCTCATTCCTCTCTAAAAGCTTACCAGCTGTGTATGATTGACTAAGATTTTGGTCAGCAACCCAGAAAGAAGTGCTTCTATGGTGAGTCAATGAATCACCTGGAACCTCAATAACACTTCAACTTAATAAGTTACTGGTTGCCTTCTCTCAGATTTATGTGCAGCATAATTTCAACTAAAAATTCAATGCATACTAGAAGGATTCAGTCCCTAAGCCACAAAAATAAACAAACAGAAATAAAATTTCAAAAAGCAAAAAACCAAAAACCAAAACAAAAAGCCCACAAGAAGAAAGTAAAAATATTTATTCAACCAAATAATGAACTTAATAAAGAAAAAAAAATTACCATTAATTTTAAAAGAAAACTACTAGACCTTTTACATTCTGCAGATGTGAAGTTATCATTGTCAGTTCAAGGATAAAAACATTTATCTCTACTCAGTATCAGCTAAAATGCAAACTGAATTAGTAGATTTCTTCATGAAGCAACATATTCAAAAATACATTAAGTAGGAAACAAACTATTTTAGCTGTGACTGAACCACACAAATGACAAGTACTTTCATGCTGCTATTTCAACTTAAACCAAAACCACTGAAGTGAGCTCTGATAGGGAATGCTCTCCTTAGCAAGTCACAATCAAAAACAGGTGAAGTGGTTCACAATAAGTGCCTCAAATATGGCAGAGACACAGCACACTCCTCACTAGGAAGTCTTATATAAACAGCTGAAACTATTTTTCCTAAAATCTTTCCTGTAAGATGACCCATCTTCCACTTACACAATTAGTTCAATAATTTAAAAAAAAAAAAATCTGTCTGCTCTGCAAATACTTTACTTCACTATAAATGCAGCTCCTTACAACTGCCATCCCTGCATTGCTCGTAACAATGGCTCTTTTCACCATGCTAAGCATATTTTGACAGAACCTGAGAAATTAAGCTGAGAGAAGTAAGCAGTTTTTAAAATTAAATATTCAAACAGCAGAACACAGAAAATCGCCAATAAAAAGCTTTGTTACCTTAAATGATAATTGTAACATTTACGATCATATTTCAACAGCGCAGAACTCTGCTCTTTGGGTACCTGCACTTGATGGCACAAGTAAATGTAAAAAGGAGAAGTAGCAATACATGTTTCCTGTTGATTTGTCTTTTTTTTTTTTTTTAAAAAGGGCAACTTGCAATCTAGAGTGTGCAATTGTGACTTCAATTGCTCTTCAGTTTCAATATTCCCTCTGTATCACTTGATCCACTTCTAACTGATCCCCTTGTCTCTATCCCATCGTTGTAGAATTTCCCATGCAAATTCCACGGTATCTTCAGTGCTCAGTGCTCTTCTCACCCGATTGTTTATCCCCAGTACAGCCTCAGTGCTGATATGAAGCTCACCTCGACAGTTCTCCAACCTGACCACACAGATGTGCTTCCTGCCCTCACAGCACCTGAACACAACCTTCCATGACTACCAGGCTTTGAGAACTGGTTGCTTGTATTTAGAAAGAACGAGACACAGGATCAGAAAAGTTTCTTTCAGCCTTTCCAGCCTCTCTCCAACCCCTAAGCCCACTTATAACTGGCTGCTCCATCACCACATGATACATACTCAAAGATACTTGGACATAAGATGAGACGAAGGCAAGGTGCACTAAGCTGGAATTCTGCGACTGTTGTTCGTACTTTGCAGAAAGGGACAGTAGCAAGAGGAAGGTGGCAGCTGGGATTACTTATGGACTCCAGTGGGGAAGCGTTGTGAAAGACAGGTAACTCTTTTAAAAATCTGCAGTTCTTTTCATCCCAAAGACTGGAAGGAAGAAAGGACCAACATTACAGACAAGGGAGCTGAAGTCTAAGTTTAGTTGTTTTAAGAATGGCCCAAGTGTGAGAATAAACATGAAAAGGATTGGATGAATGATGGACCAGTTATGCAGAAGGGCTTACCTGGCATTTGACAACTGGTTTAGAAATATTCTGTGCACCCATAACCTTTTCTGCCATAGATTTGTTCTTACTTCTTCAGTTTTGTCAAATACCTTCCTAAGAATCAGTATTTTGCAGAACATTTTATTTCACCATCTCAACTAGAAAAAATAAAGGGAAATTTAATTCCACAATCTGAAGTATCTCATTTTCTAATGGTAATATACATACATTAAAAATGAAAGGAAGTTACTACCCAGCAATCGACAAAGAAACACAATACAGAGAGGAACTCCCTGCTGCAGAGGCTTTAAGCCTCAAGAGGATCAGCTAAATCAAACAAGGAACACCCTACTCTGATGCTGGGGTTCATTGTGCTTTTTTGCTGCCTATTCCATTTCACTATTCCTGTTCAATTAGATTACTGCCCTAACGGTGGCAAGAGCATCTTGCTCTAAGTAAGTGTTACCACCAATATTTTCAGAAACATGTAGGTTCTGTGACCTCAGATTTTCTAAAATATCTTTTCACTGTACAATGTAAGCTGACAAGATTTTGTTCTATGCTATTTGCTTTAGTCGTTCTGTCCAAGGCACTAGAAAGCACAGAGGAACACAGGAATCGATAGTGAAAAAAGTACCTTTTGAATTGGAACAAAATCCTGTAGAAGAGTAGAACTGAAACTGAAAAGCAAGAGTTCTCTCTGAATTGCAGCTCTGAGTTTTGCAGCAAATAACAAAGACTCTATTCCACCACAGTTTTCATAATGCAATTTCTCATTAGCACTGTGGGAAGATGCAAGACATGCAGGCTTTCTGCTATGGGACATCTTTAACAGTTCTACCCAAGCAGAAAATCAACACATCTGAAAAAAACCGTTAACACCTTTATAAAGAACACTCATCCATGTCTATTCTCCAGAACCTGAAGCTCTAAAGCTGAAAAAGACTAAACGACTCAAGTATTTAAATGATAATGTTCTCAAAACTTTTAAGTTTGGCTTCATACACTGCTAGCATGTTAAACAAGTATGTTTATTATCATAATTCAGACATTTAAATTATAATACCCTTACTACGCCTCAAGTGTAGGCAGGTATCTAAGTGTTTTACACTGTAAACAAGCCACATTTAACTGAATTTACCACTTGTGATTATATAAAATAAAGATACAAGACATTCCTCTCATCATAATCCTTCTTCAAGCAAGGTCACAGACCTCTTTCCAAAGGCTTGCTTATCAAAGCAGATAAACTTTCTCCTCCCTCTCTTAAGATGCCAGCAAACAACGCTCATACTTCAAAGGCTGCATTAAAAAGGCAAGTACAGCTCATACTCTTTCAAATGCTCAGAAATACAATGCATGAGGGAAATAAGGAGCTCACTTCCACCAGCCTACATCTACACAGCATATGCATAAACCCAAAGAACCCTGCTAAGATGTCGAAATGGCCCTCAGACCTGTTCATGAACACAACTGATAAAAGTGCACTCCTGACAGATGTTTGAGTAAATGTAGTGTACCTAACACCTATCTGATTTTGTGGTCATTTATTACTGGTGTGCTTTTCTTCCACTGACATGGGACATTTCATCAAGAATTATTAAAAGCACTGACAGAAATTCTACTACTTTGGAATATAATAACAACAACTACTACTATTACTACTATGCTAGTACTTAATGAAAACAATGAAGTTAAAAAATACCAAGAAAGAAACAGTGATGGGGAAAAAAAACCACAAACCCAAACAAATGGAAGATGCCCCATCCCTGGAACTGTTCAAGGCCACGTTGGATGGGGCTCTGCGCAACCTGGTCTAGTGGGGGGTGTCCCTGCCCATGGCAAGGGTGTTGGAATTAGATCATCTTTACAATCCCTTCCAACCCAAACCGTTCTGTGATTCTCTCATCAGCAGCAGGTTGGTCCTGTCCATTCACCGTATCTAGCTTTATGGAAAGGAACCCCCAGAGCAGGAGTTATATGGGTCAAAAATAACAAAAAAACCTGAATTGTCCCATTTTTCATATTTGACTCAGTACACTCACTAAAGTCCTTTTTCATGTCCTAGCAATTACACTGTCACTGCTAATAGTAAAATAAAAAAAGTTGGCCACTTCTTATGTTCGAAAATATTTGTTTTGCTTGTGACTTTTTTTATTTGTGAATTCAGGCAGAACTTTCCAAAGTTACAACTTCTTTTCAGACAGAAGAGACTGTACCTAGAAAGCTGATTTGCCTGTTTTCTTTTTTTGTGTCTCCACTGTCTCACCCATTAAATATAAATATGAAACATAATTTTTATATATTAAATATAACCAGTTTTGAAATAAAAATGCATGTTAACAGTGTCTGTAAACACAATAATTAAACTTTAAGGTTAAGAACATTTTCTGCCCATATATGATCACAAATTTGCATTTTAAAATCCTGCCACTACTACTGTCCCATGAAAAAGAATACTTGGGACACCTCAGCATGAGTGTAGCAGTTGAAAAAAAATACCTCTTCCAAATGTCTGCAAGTATAACCAAGCACTTATTATTTCTTAAATCCTTCTATTGTCTGAAGAGTTTTGGTCTGGACAAGACAAAATAGTCTCTACTCAGCTTTCCTCCCCCGTAAAACAACTGTCTGAAGCAATATTGAAAGCAGAATGGTTCAACATACTTTCTAGATTTGAGGCACAACACCAGCAAGCAGATCTAGTCACTGAAATAATGTTACAAAATTACAAGTACCCTAACATTAGACTCAAAACTACACCTTCATAAAAGGCTTTAAAGGATATTACAAAGCAATTATTTACAAAACAGCAATTATAAAAGAAGATGCATACAGCAAGTTTAAACTATAAAGCACATCAAAGAGAGTACAAGTTACAGATCTCAAAATGAAGCATAGTAGTCATCAAAATCCTTTAATATTAGTTTATAAAACTCAGATCATCATCTAAAATTTATCCAGTAACACTTATCCTGGGAAGGCTCAACACTAAGCTGTGTGGGAAAGGAAGGAAGCAAAATGAGTACACTTGGATTTGATAACCAGGGGAGACCAAGAAAACCCCTCTTACCTGCACATCTGCATACAAAATCGTTCAAGTACAGGCACATTTATACTGACCTGTGAAGCAGGCAAAATCCCGGAACACGGTGACCTAAGGAGCCCCCAGGAATGCAGTCTGAATGTCCCAGAGTGGCTCTGGGACAGCTGTGGCAGGACAGCTGTGTTGGTGCAGGGTTTTGCCAAACTAACCCTTCCCAAAGCCCACTTCTGGAACATGGGATAAGGGAAGGTCAATCTGCAGCTAAAATGTAGATCTGCATTAAATTTATCAGGAAGTAATACCCTGCAACAGGATGGATGTACAACCTGTGCTGATCTCAGTCAGTGAGGCAGCATGTGTACAGAGATTCCAAATGAAAATACGCATTTTGAAAGGAAGGTTATCCTTGTTTGTTGACACAGTGCATTTGTTCAAGTACAAAAACCTCCAGAAACATTTTTCTCTCTGTTTACTTGAAAGTTAGAAGTTATCTAAACACAGCACATATACTTTTGACTTTCTAATTTAGAGTCATTCATAAATGTAACCAAAGATCAGAATGACGCCATGAGTAAAGAGCATTCAAATAGACTTAGAACATCCACATGCCTTTCTGTGTTATAGGTAACATATTATTAATATAAATAGCAGCCTATCAGTCCTTCCCTTAATTACATAGAAAGGGCTCTGTTCATATACCAGATCACTGGCCTTCACTGTCACAGACAATATTTAGATACCTACCAAAGCTCTGCTTAAGCAGCACAACCAGTAGCTTTACCTAACATCAACTAGCTAAGGAGATTGCAAAAACAAACAAACCCTTTCCATGACAATTTGTATTCCTGACTTTCTCTTACAAGTGCTGGAATATGCAGTCAATGAAAAGTCCTCAAAGAGGAAGATGAAAAAAAAAAAAATTCCCCTTTGAGTTCTTAAAAAGGAAGTAGTGGTTGACAGCTATAAGTGAAAGTGTAGTATTATTTCCACCCTTATGGAATTAGGAGTGGAAC
The DNA here is from genome assembly GCF_017639235.1 of Corvus kubaryi. Classification (NCBI taxonomy): domain Eukaryota; kingdom Metazoa; phylum Chordata; class Aves; order Passeriformes; family Corvidae; genus Corvus; species Corvus kubaryi. The sequence continues at coordinate 12,141,008 of NW_024580670.1, forward strand.
TGGGAACATTCATGACCTTCATTTAGTGCTTCCTTTCCTCCAGAAATTATTTTAAAATTTCCTGACAAGTTTTCGTGGTAATTTTAAATTGCACTATAAAAGAAGTACTCCAGGTATGCATAATACTGAATTCTATCTAGACATACATATACTGGAAGCTAGAAACATAACTTAAGACAACAGCAACACAGGCTAATCTACCAGCTAATACGCCTGACACTGACCTCAGAAGCTTATTTCCTGGCAGGGATTAATTCTGTACACAAAATCCTCTATCAAGTCCACAAGCAACCTCAACTCATTAGAGCTGCTGTGGCCCAGCAGACTGGACCAGACAATCTCCTGAGGTCCACAGCAACCTTAATTATCCTCTGCCAGTTCATCCATGCCATAGAATTTGCTGTCCTTGTTCACAGTATTGTAACTTCCCTCCAAGTAGATACCACCTTAGCTACTTAATGACCTAAAGTTCTGGAATCCATAGAAACAAAAGAAACTCCATCAAACTTATTCTTTGTCTCTTAAAAATATGTGCTAATATTGTCATAACCTTAAAAATCCTCTGGCATCCAGCAAGAGGAATCCCTGTAATGATAGCAAATAAACAACAAGGAGTTGCTATTACCTACAGAGATCAAAGACCTGCAAAAAATAACTTGGCTGCAGAATGGATTCTTCCACAATCAGATATAAAAAACAAAGTTTTTTTTTTTAATAACAGAGCTCAACACGTGAAGAATTACAAATAATTCACTATGCCTCCTGAAAGTTTTCAGATTCTTCAAGCACCTGGAAGCAATAAGTATACGTGCAAAACCCAGCAATGCCAGAATAAAATCACAAGTAACACTACGGAAACTGATTTGCAATTCTATTGCCCCTAAGTTCTGGCATAACTATCACAGCTAACAACCAAAAAAAAAAACCAGAGAATGACAGCTAATTGTGCCACGAGTTACTGGGAAAGGTCACCAGAATACTAAAAGATAAAAAGGTAGGCAGGCTAAAAGCTCAGCTTTGCAGAACCAAGAGATCTGGTTTCTAACCTACATAATTAAGAATTACACTTCATGAAAAAACATTTTTAAAAAAAACAGAGAGCAAGGCATAATTATCAAACTCTGCTGGGGTGGGGTTAAACAAGAAGAAAAACCACTTACAGAACATTGACACTAGGGCAAAGACTAAGTTTTAGACAAATCTAGGTTTAAACTTAATCTCACTCAACTTCCAAAAAAGGAACAACTTTGGAAAAGTTCCAGTTAAGAGCAAAAACTTCCATATCAGATAAGACTAATGACATATGCAGACAGCAGCAGCCAGTACCAAGTGTCTCCAAAAGAACTTGCTGTGCAAATATCTATCTGGTCCATTACAGAGCTTTTCATCTTGGATTTGAAACATAAGCATTTCAATTCCTTCCTTTAAAAAGGGTATTACTCAATACATGGTTACAAGCATCCGTAACTTTTCTATTTTAAGCTCTTGCATTTATTTTATTTTTATGGAAGAAATACTACAGGTGCAATTATGAGAATATGCAGCACTAATAACTTAATTCTTAGGTTTCTATTCATTACTCTCTTAACACAAGAAGAAAAGGTCACCCTTCTGTTCTGATATAGTTTTTATACATACATGAGACATTGTATGCTTTCTGTATTGAAGACTTTCTGTAATAAATATTTTCAACACACTTGAATTATCATGTAAAAACGAAAACTAAACAAGATATTCCCACTGGGGAAAAACTTACTTTAACAGCAGCACAATACTGTCAATATTTTTTGTATTTAGTTGCAAGTTCTCCTGTTTTACACTATTAGGACATTTGCAATTGAGCCCATCTCACTATCAATTCTTCAGTCTTTCCAATAGTTGGTTAATGTTATTTTATAACCCAAAAGTTCTATGAATAGCACATATTTCCCTCCATTACACACCACAGTTCAACTATCAATACTGTAACGTTCCTTAGCTCTGTAAAGATTTTATAAATTCCTCATGCCCTAAACTACCCTGGATTAATCCCAGTATGTTTTATGTTTACTTTTTACAAAAGTAAAAAAAAAAACCCCAAAAAAGGTCAAACTCCTGCTAGCATTTTCTGTGTTTTTCCACTCAACTACAGTGTTACTACAGGATTTTGGACTTTCTATTATAAGCCTGCTGGAAGTTCATCATTTATTTATACTTTCTCAAGACTGAAATAAACTCTAAAGCATTGTTCAATCACACACAAGTCTGGTACAACACAACAGGAAAATTGTATCAAATTAATTGTCTGGCTCCAGCACAATGATTTTCCTTTTCAAGGAGGAAGCTGTTCTGCGCCTCTGGCAGACAGATATGTCTTCTTGCAAGATGGTACAGTCCAACCCATCTCTCTGCCTGATGTTCCCACTCCTAGAGCAGACTGAAAAAACACTTGCCTATATTCAACAAAAATGTGACAATGCTGAGCCTTCTTCCAACAATTCTGCCACAAGCAGAAACATTTCTGCAAAGACAGACAAGTTGGGAACACTAATGCATTGTCACAGCAAGATCTAACAAAATTCAGAGCTCTTGGATAACCCAAACTCTCAGCAAGTGAGCAACATTAACAGGAAGCAAGTACTGATGTGATTCAAAAGAAAATCCTGAGACAACAATCAATCATATAATTTAGCAGCAATAGACTGTAAAATTGCTAGCTATAGGGATGGAGACAGCATTCTTCCTTCCTTTTCACTGGCCTGGTTCCACAAACAACAATCATTTTCACTTTATGTTATCTATTAAAAGAAATGACAAAACCCAAAATGCAACAAAACAGCTGAGTATGTATCAACACATTTTGCAGAATTCTAGCTAGATCAGACTCAAATCAACACAACCAAAGTAACACAATGACACAGACACTCCTCACCCACATGGCCCTTCACAGCATACATAAATGCAATTACTTTCATTAGATAAATAAGCAAATGAAGCTGTTGCATTTATTAAGAAAAATGAGAAGATAAAGCCAAATCAAAGTATTTCTCCAGTGCCATGTAAATCCACCTGTTAACAATCATTGGATCGCCCAACTAACACGAAAAAGTAAAAATCAAGAACAACTTTATATAATCGAAGTGTAGGGAAGCAAGGTTTTGCATTTATAAGCCTGGGACCAGGAGCAAACCCAAACCATCCCATTACAGATCTAAGAAAAACACACTTTCTGGCCTTCACTCTGGCTAAGTAACCTGATTCATTTGAGGTTTGTAAAAATTCATTTCAAATACAAAAGGGATTTTTGTTTGTTTTTAAAGCCTAATCAATGTGTTGGTGTTCCTGGCTCAGGGGAGATGCATCATGACTGCAATGGATCAGCTCCAAGAATTACAGTATTAACTCTGCAGCAGTGGCTCTAGATGGTATCTCTGCAGGGAAATCCTTGTCAGCACTGACTTACCTCTACTATAAATGGCTGCCCGCACTCCTACACCAGCTTCTAAAACCATGGTGCTGAAGTTTGTCAAAAGCAAGAGCTCCCTACCTCATACTATTCTCATGATGATATCAGTATAAAATTGGATGGTTCGTTCAGGGTGAAAAGCACTTACGTAAAAATATTAACAGGTGTATGTAAGGGCTGCCTGACATCAACCTCTTACAGAGGCACCCAAGCACTGGAGTTTCACCTTAGTGCATTACGGCAGATCCCCACGTCAGTCCCCCAGGGCACTTGGAACACATATTCAATGTTTGGAAGATAAAGTGCCCCCACTGCAGATGGTAACCATACAGCTACATCAAGAGTACTGAAAAATAAAATATCTGTACATCTCTCAGACAACAATCCTAACAGAAAGCTGAAAAGATATAACAGAGGAAAAAACAAATAACAGACATGGCATCTATCGAAATAAGAGCTACTGATACATGAGAAACTAAACATCCCTTACATAGATAAACACTAAATAGGCCAGAGTATCACACAGGAATCTCTACTGGAAGCAGCAGGAAAAAAACCTCCCACCAAAACCCTACAATTCCAAATACCATTTTTCATATCCCACTTAGTTTTTTAAGATAAATTTACTAAAATACTTCTGAACTAACAGAATGTCCAGAGAAAATGTTCTGTACTTCCTGAATCGTGCCAAGTTCTTGATATCCACAAAACATTTTATGTCATGTTAAGTGAGCAACATATTTGCTCTTTACAAATTTCGTTTGCTCTCTTTCATATCAATTTACTTTTATCCCTAGTACAATACAGCACAAAGAAAAACTATCTAATCTCAGCTCCTGTTTGTCAATGTAATTCTTACACTAGTGGTCCAAAATTAGATGAAGTATGCTAGATAGGGTCTAGTAAGCCGCAAGGGGTTCTTCCTTTGCAAGTGCAGCCTCCGCTGTTTGTCCTCGGGTTCCTGTCTGCCGTTCACTCAGCACAGCCAGGGCCCTGCGGGCAGCCCTGCCCTTGAGCAGATCAACTCAGCCCCCACACCAACACTCACAGGCTCGGTGTCGTCCCCAAACACGACCAGAGTAAACTGCACTGTGTCCTTCAGATCACAACGTTAAACAGGCTGTACCTTTGGGCTGGTTGTTTTGAGTTGCTGGGGTTTGGGTTTTCTTGTTGGATTTTTGGTTGGTTGTTGTTTTGGGTTTTGTTTTTTGAAGGGTTTTTTTTAAGGGGGGGAATCTGTTTTGTGTTTGTTTTCTTTAAAGAAGAGGGTGCTCCCTGCAGGACGTATTTTGTAGTATTTTTATCTCACATATTTTAAATCTAGAAGCCAGAAAGCACAGCTTTAATCAATTTCATTTACTATTACGGGGATTATGGATTTCAATATAGTTAGCATTTATGTCACCAAGATACGAATGTGCTCAATTCATATCCACTTTGAGTTAAATGAAAACAATAGTATTAGCTACCATTAACACATCAACTTGTGCCTACACGTTTTTTTTTCAGTTATTACAAATGACCAGTTCTTTGGAGTGCTTTTGCTCTAAGAAAATACTTTATTTTTCACAGTTTCTCAGAGCATTTGGTAAACTGTGGCAATGAATTCCCTATAAAAGGTACTTATAATAGCAACTCAAAACAATCTAAGGCACTGAATAATTCCAGATTTTGAAAGCCTGGGTATCTGTTGGAAGCTTCAGGTTTCTACTAAAAGTTTCTAAAACATCTGTCAGAAGCATTTCAGCCTGGAAGCCACATACAAATTCTCAAGGGTTTTCCACTTGTTTGTTTTCAAAAATGAAAACAAAACCCAAAAAACCAAGTTTAAGATTATTTCAGTTATGCAATTTTTAAGAGCTTCTTCCCATATGCAGCAATATGAGCTGAACAAACATATTTAGATTTTGTGAACTATAGCCCACTTTTTCTTTTGCTTTGATTCACACTTTTTGGAACACTCCATGCTCAGCACAACATCTACTTCCTACATATCTAGTGAGTCACTTTTTCAGGCACCTCTAAAAAAACCCAGATTCATTACCTTGTAATTACTTTAAAAAAATAAAATCAAAATTAATTCTAAGCATAATATTCTAATGTTATCACTGCATGAAAAATCCACTAGTTAACTAGGAGTTATTATGCTGTATCTACAAACACAGGCAAAAAGAGGCATTGCACAGATTGTCTGTAGAAGTACTACTAAGCACAGAAAAAGTTCAAGTACAGATAATCCCACCACCATCTCCTTCCACCTTAATCATATACATATTTAGGCTTAGATATTATGTTAAAAATATTTTTAAAAGCAAATCCAACTTTAAGTACCTGCTTTTAATTGGTATGTATCGGTAATCTCAAAAACTCATCCCACTTTCATCCTTAATAATGCTGGTGTTACATAGACATTATCTCCTTGGGCAAATAACTTTTTCCATGCATAATTAAAGTGCCTTTATACAAAGCAAACATTCACATCTTTCAACTGCAAGTAACATGTTATCTTCAGCTTGGTCTACTTATGTGACATATTTCAGCTTATGCCTTCCTCTGCCTAAGGAAAAAAAATTTGTACTACTTTCCTTGGCATTGCTTACTGCTGCTCCCTCTCTGCAGGTTCTACCCCTATTTACAGATGATATCGATAAAATTGTTTACAGACTATGTAGTAAACAGGATCACTCACATGATTCACTAAACAAAATAAAACTCCAAGCCCTCAGGAAAAAAACAAAGAGTATGAGAGTATAACTGAAAGGCAGCTCAAGAGGCAGCACAGAGACTGGACTGAGTGACTGGTAATGCCAGAAACTGGTATTGCCAGAGTCCACAACTTACGAAACTGTAGCCCCAGATCATTCATGAACCATTTTGAAATATCTGAAGGTTTTTCTCATTACTAAATTAACATTTGAAGGTCTTTTATCTTTCAAAAAACCCAGAATTGATAAACATCCTATATATAAGCTTCTAAGAAATGTTTACAAATACTCTGACAAAAAGAATTTGTGCAGGTTTAAATATAGGTCATTGATAGGATAATGACAATTTGCTAAATGAGATGTGCTTATTAGCAGTTATGTAAACAATGATAATAGATGTTCCTGCATGTAAATGTTCTGGCATAGTTTCATGGTTTTGTTTGCATTTTGAAAACACCACAGAATTTTTTAAGTAGTTCTTCTGATTCAAGATCAAGCCTGTGTTTATCAGTATCTTCTACCTGCCTTTTCACACCAGCATTTGATACCTATTATCTCTAATGGTGTATTTCCCCCTCTCCTCCAACTGGCTCATAATTTACCATTCAGACACTCAATCAGATGAAAGCCAGTCCATATTGCTAAGAAACAAGCACAGAATCTGAAATTCTCCACATTGCTCTACCAATGCTTTAAACCTTTTATAACATCACCACATTTAACATGCATCAGGAGTGGATTCCAGGGCGTGATCCCAAACCCATTCTTTACTTGATCACTATGGCTACAGATCCCCACCTTGGCAATTTTCATCAGACCCCTGTCAAATCTTCACATGATGGTATCTCGAGAACTATTAAATACAATCCTCTTACTTACTACCACTATTAAGTTGCTATTTTAAAACAGATAAATGAGTAAGCACATAAATTTTTTACCTATATTAGAGAAGCCAGAGCTAACTGAAATTTAAAAACAAACAAAAAACCCCATAGCTGATGGTCTTTGAAGTTTATCTATCAGTTACCATATTTTCTCAACACTCAGTGCTTTGTCAAATTAACCATCTTGAATACGGCATACTGTTTGTAACCATATTAGAGCACATGGGGGTCTTAAAATCTTTTAAGTCATAAGAAATGTTGATAAAAAGCCACATGCATACTAATTTCTAATTTAAAGACAGCACAATAAATCGGAACATTTTACTTTGTTGAATCAAACAAGAAAGGTTAAAGACTAAACTTAAAAGTACTTCAAGCACTTAAGTTTTCTAGAATCCAAGAATGCACATCACGCACACACAATAGAGCCAAAGCAGCGTGCTTAATGAAACGTTTAATACAGATAGCAGTTTGCACAATTACCTGCAGGTAACTTGAAAGCCATGCCATAATCCAGCCTTAGGAAATTAAATGCTTGTCTTGTCCCATCATGCCCAAGTATTGCATAACACAGGATAGCTAACAATGGAAGGTTAAGAACTTTGACTGCGTTGTACTGCTCCTCCTTCTGTGTCATACTACTGAAAAAATCTGCATTAATTACAGACCATATTATTCTTAAAATCCAGAGCTACACTGACTGCATTTCATAGAAGGGCTTGGTGTGAAGCTAAAATCCAGCTGATTTAGAGGATGTTAAGTTCTAGGGCATAACATCAATATATTTGGGAAAAAAATACAGTGCTGAGCAACTGTAGTCTGCACTCTGTTAATTTTTTTCTGGCTATTTAAAATCAACTTGACAGTCATTAAGTAAAACAACTTTACTTGTCCCAGTTCAATCCCTAGTGGACAAAACATGCACTACAGGACCCCTCAATTTCGCTTAACAAGACTGCCAGACTTGTGAGAGGAACAGTTAAGAACACAGGATGTATTTTAAAACCATTTTCACTATCAATAAAACTGTATCATGAGTGCCATTCATTACACTCGTGTTCCCAGTGATAAACTTTCTATCAGAACCAAACAAAATACTCCACAAAATTTCAAAAGGACAAGTAGGAAGAGTGCCAACCAAGCACAGTATCTTTTTGAAATCCATTTTTCAACGCTCCTCACAATCAATTTACATACACAGATAAAACAGTAATTTCTCCGCATTTGAAAAAAATACTATTACACCCTATATCGATACAATGTGCTTTCACATTTGCATGACTCACCTCAAAATCACCTACTTCCAGCAATGAATAAGACACACGCAAGTCTTTCAGTACTCTAACCATTTTCAACTGTTCGTTTTATATACTTTTCATAATATTCAGTTTCTGCTTTGTAAGAAATTACCAACTTACCTGGAAAGTTATAATTTTAAAACAAATCTTACTCCTTCACTAGTCAACCATACTTACTACAGCAAAACCCAGAGTGATCTGCAGTCTACAGACACTTGCTAAAACAAATGTGCAGTTTCAGTGTTTTTAAATAAACACCTTACCTTGCCTGTCTTGTGATCAAACCAGACAAGAGCATGGTTCCTGGACAGCACCTTGCAGTCAAATGTGGCGTTGTTCTGGGCTGGCCGGCAGCGAGCCACGGAGCGGCCGATCTTGACGGGCTCGTCCAGGTAAACATGACGCTCCTGAAACGGGTGGGAGTTCGGGCGGCAAGTGAAGATGGCCAAGGCTGAAGGCATCGAGGACAGATTGCGGTTGCCACACCAATCAGAGATGAAGAGAGCCTCTTCTGATGCAGACTGTCCTCCACAATTTTTAAAACACCTCCACAGCAACTTTATATTAAAGCAGGACAAATATTATCGTATGAGAGGCCTAACAACCCATTGTTTCAGTGTGTAAACTAATTCTGGCAATAATCCAGTGAAAAAGCCCCATTATGTCTCTTAACATCAGCAGTGGCCCAAAAAAAGTCTAAAACATACAACTTTCAATCCATCCTCCTCTGGAAGAATAGGAATAAGCATCTGATTCCTTCAGAGAGAAGCAAAGGCCCCGTGAAAGAAGGATACAATGTCTTAAATCCAAGTAGATGAGTCATACAAGTACTTTTGTTTGTAACCTCAACTGCCTTCTTTCCCCCCTCCTTCCGTAAACAACACTGACCAAAAGTCTGACCAATGCAACATGGAAGCAAGGAAAGGTTTAGGGAAGGGGGATGAAGGAGTAAGATTAGCGTCCTCTCTCACAGGGCACAGATCAGGAACTGGAAGGTGAATACAAAGCCCTCGCTTCACAACAGGGACCTACTGCTTTACACAGCAGTCCGCATTTCACCATCTTCATGTGTTAAACCCCAGCAGAATAGGTGGTCCTCGATTTAGGATGCAGTGCGAGAGCTACACTGTTTTTCTCCCCTACACCAGATAAAGCTAAACTGGTCTACAGCTTCTGGGAGCCGCTCAGATAAGGAACTTGATAAGGCATAGAGAGGCTCCCAACTCTCCTTCTCCCGAGGACAAACCAACGCGTGGGAAGGGTCCTTGGGGCCGGCCTGCGAGGCGCGCTGACAGGTCGCTCCCCGGCGGCGGCTCTGGCTGGCGGCGGGGTCGGTGTGCGTCCCTCGGCGGCGGCTCCGCAGGGGCGGACGGCGGGGGCTGCCCCGGGAAGTCCCCGCCAGGAACCCCCGGCGCGGGGCGCGGCGGCTCCGCTCAGCCCCTCCGCAGGTGGCTACGCATGAGGCGGGCCCGCTGCGCACCCCCGCGCTCTCCGCCCGCCCAGTGCGGCTCCGCTGCCCCGGCGGCGGGAGAGGCCTGGCGGCCGGGCCCGGGCGCTCCCGCTCGGTCGCTCTGCCGCTCAGGCGGCCACCGGCCGCGGGAACTTTCCTCCGACCTGCGGGGCCGAAAACAAACCGGGTCAGCCTCGTCTCTCAGCGCGTCTCGCCGCGTCCCCTCAACCCCGCATCGCGCGGCCCCGCGGGCGGCACGGGGCGCACCCCGCTCCCCCCTTACCTTGCGCGCAGCCGCCGCCATAGCGCCTGGAGCCCTTCCCGGTGTGGCCGCGGCGGCGGGGCCGGGGCGGGGCGGGGCCGGGAGCAGGCGGCGTGCGCACCGGCGGGCTCCGCGCATGCGCGTTGCGCGCGGTGAGGCTGCGGCAACTGGGGGGCCCCGCCCCGCTCCGGGCGCGCGGGGAGGGGGCGGCGGGATGGGCCGGGAGGGGAGAGGGGAAAAGGGAAAAGGGCTGCTGCTCCTCCTGGAAGGGCACGGCTGGGACGTGTTAGCACGGGGCAGGTCGCTGAGGTGAGTGAGCCGCGGCCCCGTGCCGTCGCTTTGCCGTCGCTGTGCTCAGCTCTGGGAGGGAGGGGACGAGCGGGGGCCGTCAGCCCTTATAAATAAGGGGGAGGGAACGGCGTGAAGTTGTGTCAGGGGAGGTTTAGGTTGGATTTTAGGAGAAGGCTCTTCACCCAGAGGGGGGTCGAGCACTTGAATAGGCTCCCCAAGACTGCCAGTTCACAAACCTTTTGGACAACGCTCTCAGGCACAGGGTGGGATTCCTGGGGCTCCCTGTGCAGCGCCAGGAATTGGACTCGATGATCTGATTCCAACTCAGAATATTCTGTGGTTCTGTGAAAGAGTGGAGCTTAGAGCAGGAGCTGGGGTGACACGTTCTCAGCAGAGCTTGCATGGGAAACTGCAGGAGTCTCCTGAACATCCTCCTGCTTTCCCTGTGCGCTTCTGGTGGTTTTATGATCCCAGATTAAAAACCTAGCGAGCCGCAGTGTGGTGTGATGTGTCCTGGGGCGGGAGGAATGCTGGCCATGTTTGCCATGTCTTGTTTCAGGTTGGCAGCTGGAGCAGGGGGACTCTTGGAGCAGTGGCTGCAGGGACAGGACTGAGGTGGGGTCACTGGTGCTGTGTCTTCCCTCAGTACGTCACGGAGCATCATCCAAGGTCATATTTATGCCTGTTTTCTAGAAGCCAAGGAAAGGTCGCTTGTCAAGGTCATATGGTAGGCTGGTGCCAAACAAGTCTCTCCAGTCCAAATACATTCTTAATTCCATCATTGCCTGTAAAGCAAACAAGTGGAAATTGTGTGATATAAGATAGATGCTGGTAGTCGTGCCAGCACTATAATTACCCTGTGACAAGGTGTTAGGATTAGGGATATGGGAGGGTTCTCTGATGGCAGAAAGAGCTGGCAGCCGTGGAGGACAGGAGCGGAGCTGGGCCAGGCAGTTCAGCAGTGGATGAAGGGAAAGCAGCGATCGAGGTAAGGCAGTGCAGTGTGTGAGACAAAGCACGACTGGTGTGTTCTGAGTTGTAGGACAGTAAAATCTCAGGGCTGCCTTCATTTTTTTTTCCCTTTCTTTTTGACTGCACTGTGATTTGGGGAGGGGGTTTGATTTGTTACAGACTAATTTTCGTCCAACAATCCAGTGAGAAAAAGACAGCAAAACCAGGCTGTAGCATCTGTGTTTGAAACAAAGAAATGAAATCCAAGATTAAAGACAAGTCTGATTTTATGAAGACAAAAACAAACAACTGATAGGTGGAAGATTTAGAACTGTTTATCCATAGTTTTAATTCTCCTGACAGGGGCAAAAAAAAAATCTCGCACACCACTCCGTGGCTTTCATCAGCTTATGAGATTGTACTACTGTGATAAATATAATTGTAATTTACTTTTACTAATTGTTTTAATAAGTGCAAATTCAGTGTGGCTGTTGCTTACAGCACACAAGGTGCCATAACTAATCAAAGGGAGAAGGAAAGGGGTATAAAAAGGAGATGGAGAAAGTGAGAATAAATTTAGGTCCATTAGGAGTTATATTTGAGGGAACCAGTTGCAAAAGTAGAAATAATTGAGAGCGCTTTGGAACTGCAAAGTGTAAAAAGTGGGAGCAAAGGGTACTACAGGTGTTGGAATTAAAAGAATGTTTCTGAGAGCATTTTCTGTATTTTTGTCTGCATGTTTAATGGAGAAAGGAGACTGAAAGTAAAATTAGAGATGAAGATGATCCATTACCATCTATAGGACCTAAGAGAATCAGGTAAAGCAATAAACTAAGCAGTGGATAACTTTCTCTGATGTTCTCTCTAAGTATTTATAATAACATAATAATAATGTAAGTATGTAATTTAAACTGTAAGCCACTGGAATACTATGTTTGCCTGAACCCTACTTCATCCCCTGGAGAAATTGCACTCTGACAATCTCTCAGGAAAGCAATGGTATGTGCCAGCTGCCTTTCTAGTTCTCTTTGGCACTGCCGAATGGCTCATGTAACAACTGAGCTGTACCCACTGCTCATCGAGAACATTAATTTGAGCCTTCCTTCTCTGCATGCGTGCCAGCTCTCAGAGGAGCTGCATGGGTGTAGTTACCCTCAGACTTTTTAACTCCTATTTCAAATTGCTTGATGAGTTCAGAAGTTATCAGGGGCAGAGTCATAGGCTAAAATGAAAACATAGAAAGCAGTTGCATTCTGAAATGAGGATACAATTATCGTATGGGTATTCTATGAAATGTCTGCTGCTTACCAGAAAGTGTCCTTCCCAGAACTGTGGAGAGCAACAGGTGGATGAGGATTTCTGTGTGAAGTGCTCGGCCGCTGTGCTGTGCTCAGAGGAGGAGGAGAAAGAGGAGGAGGAGGGAGGAAATGTCAGCCCCTGCTTCGTTTCTACAAACGCTGTCACACAGCTGAACCAGGCAGAGTACCTCGCAGCCATGTTAAGTAAGGGCAGCACGATCCCACTGTGTCCATCCTTTTTCCGGGCAGGAAGTCCATGAAAATGTTATGATAGCCATCATAGCTGAGGGTAGAAAGAGCCCTCTCCATAGCCATCTTGGGTAAGGGAAAGGGAGAGGAGGGGACTGTCACTGTCACATTTGTCCCCTAAAGAGCTGGTGGCTGTTTCAGGAACTTAAAATGCAGCTGAGGTAGTTTATGTGCATACCTGAAAAACATCTGGATTTTGGCTTGAGGGTGTTGAAGTTGTAATGACTTGATGAAAAATGAGGTCTTTTGCTGATGGAAGCCTATCGTGAATTCTGAGGTAACTGTAACTGACTCAAAAAGAAAAACACCAAGCAGCATTATAGGCAACTCAGTGCCACATTTCTGAGTACTGTGCAATGATGATCCAAAGGGCTACCAAAATAATTAATATGTATCAGACTAAGTTTTCACTGCAGAGGTATGAACCAGTTGCTTAGTGGGAGATGTTGATTCCAGAGAAATTGTTACATTTAGAATGACTGAGGCATGTCATGTATAGCAACAGTTCCGTTTCTAGTGTAAAAATTGAGATGCAAACTGATAGTGAAAGCTGAATAAGCAGGTAAAGTTGGAGATGCAGTTTTCTACTGAGTTCTCATCCCTGAAATATTCATCAACAATTTATCCAATCAATTTTTTACTGATTTTCAGAAATACAACAAATTCCATGTATAATTGCCATACCACATTTAAAATATGACAGTCTAAGAAGGCATTTACTGCTGTATAGACCGGTGTGGAAACGTAAAGCAGAGTTTAAACTGTTACTTACATCCTTATGTATCTTTTGCAAAACAAGCTTGCCTCAGAAGTAGCTTCTAAAACATTCTGAACCAAGCTGCCAAAAAGTAAGGAACTGTTTCAGAGAAGTTTTCTCCAGTGTTTAAAAAATTGATTCTAATTATCACCCCAGATTTAGTGAACCAGTTACACTTTTTTATTTTAGTGCTATTATTGTTCTTTAGTTTCAGACTTATTTTCTGTTCATGATCTTTTAACTCTGACTGGTTATGTAAAGAACGATTACATTATTTTTCAGCATTAGTTTTGAAAAAATAAGCAACTTAGCCAGTTTAATCCTCTCTTGTCAGGTAGGTTCTCCATTTATTCCATTTCCTTTCAGATCCTTCCCTGCTCCTATTTCTGGTTTGCATTAAAAAAAAGATACAAGTATCCAGTATACAAATGAGTGTCTTACCAACATAATAGACAATTACATTAATGCAATATATGTAGTAAGCATATACTGAATATACTATTCAATTTACGTTATGTAACAAATATGAATGTTATACAATGATTTAAAATATATTATTTATGTACTATATATCCTATCCATTTATATATACAATGTACATTGCATAGTATGTTGATAATATATGTATTTGGTGTATATACATAAGTATAATGTAACATACATACCATTAATACATGTTATGCTAATACATAACTAATTTTACATGCAGTATTTTTTTCATTTCAAATCAAATCAGGCAAGTTAATGTATCTGGCATTTTCACTGCTTTATCATTTTAGCAGAACAGTCATCATGTGACCAGCTCTTATTTGCTTTTCTATTAATATATCAATTAAACAGTCAATATTAATATTGACTTTTTGAAATGTTTGATGTTTTCTGTGGCTGTTTGAAAAATAGAAAAGGTGCTTCAAAAATAATTACAACCTTTTTTGTGTGTGTGTTTATTTGTTTTAAATGAATGTATTTATTAGACCAAATCTAATTTTCAAGTACAAATAAAATACTGCTTTAAACTGAAATCTCGAGGCGGGGGATGGAGGGGGAAGGTGAGATGAGCAGATGATGTTTATGCAGTTCTTTGGTGTTACTCTGTGGATGTGAGCAGTCTGCACAGTCACTCCCTGCTGAAGCTGATGGAACCTGGCCAGCCAGCAGCCAACACAACATTTGCTGCTACCTGATAGAAAGCATCCTGCTGAGAGATGGGGGGACAGAGCCATGGAGATCACAGCTGTAGGAGCAAGATAGAGCATGGAAAAAAGGAAGGCAGGCTCAAACACTGAACAGTTGTGGATCTTTAGAACCCAGCTGTCCCACATAGGCCTTTGCTCATTTTTATTCTAGCAACTGATATCACAGGGCGTGCTTTTTCTAGAAGTCTCTCTTGTCCAAACCCTTCCAAATATTAACAGATGGCTGTACTTCTGCAAAACTAGGCTGAGTTCATGGAGATTTGTAAGGGCACATTCCATATGCAGAGCCCTAGTGTTTCATGAGGCTTTATTGCAAGAAGTAGCAAAATGCTCTCAATTAGTAGGTTCCCAACTCTGAATCAGTCTATCTTTTGTCCTGCACTGAGACTTCTTGAAGCAGAAAGCAGTCTCAGATGTTTCTAAATGTTGCAGAAATATTTTTTTTCTTAACGTACATTCTTTCTCAATTGAAGAAGATAATCACAATTTATCAAAACTAAAATGTATATGAAATGGCTAGGTGAAAATCTTTCTGAACCAGCGTTTCCCTAGTTATTGGGAATGTCTCCAGTGGGTGAGAATCCTTTCTTCAGTACTTACCAAAGATTGTGTGTCTATTCTCTTAACTTTCTTCTGCCAAAACATTATTTGTTAAGCATCAGGTGGAATTAATTTACTGTTCAATAAATTGAGCAGAGCATATCACTCTTAGTAAGTACTTTATTCTTATTATTTCACATACACTTTTAATTGACATGAAAAAAATAGGGGCCAGCAAAATCTAGAAGTACATGCATGATGATAATAGCTAAAATTTTGGTTTGCCCATCACAGCAAGAATATAAGCAAGGGAAAGTATAAAAGTACAAACAAGGGAGGGCTTATAAGAAGCAGTGAGATGGAGTATTTTCTTAAACCAAGTGATAAAAGCTTTTGGCCAGGCTGTTTCAGTTCTTAAATGGGAACAGCAAATGAAATGCTACTGAGAATCATTGCGCTGAGTTGAACTTGATTAAGCTCAGTCTTAGTCATGTCTTTTTTTGGATGGTAATCTTTTACAGAATTCAGGAGTTAACTACTTGAAAAATCTGTGAGTGTTGCATGGTATCACTGTAAGATACATGAAGCAGCTGGAGATAGTGAGAATCTTCCTGTAGAGCCCTGCCTGAGGCTGCACACTGCAGAACCCCATTCCTATCTCAGTTTGTATCTAATATTCACTTTGCCACTAATGGTTTATGATAACTGAAGGCTCAAATTATATCCATGATATAATTTGATATCTCAAATTATTACCGTGCCATAATTTTGTCTGAGTTATATGTTTGTTATGCCTTTGTCTAGAAAATTACTCGAATGATCAAAGCATAGTTTAACTTCTAGCAGTTTGGTTTTGATAAACAAATGTTGTTAATGGGTCTTAAGGAAACAGTGCATCTAAGGAGTCCTAAAATTTTTTTAAGTATGTATAGATGTATTATTCTGGTTTTAATATTTACAACTCCTGTCGTGGAGAAAAAATGACATGTAGTGATTCGGGTAAGCAGCCTGTCTGCATCTACTGCTGCTGAAGCTGTTCTAGTAGCAGTCAACCAAAAGTCTAGTGTGAATAATTCGATAAAAAGAGGTCAGGAGTTTGGAGGGGTGCATGCATGACTTCTTTTTAATTTTTTTTTTTATTAAATAAAATCGCTATTTAGCACTTTTAACTCTACAAAATGTTTCATAATGAAATATAAATAGCTGTTGGACTGTGCTAAAAGAATATTTGAAAGCTCTTACATTATTAAATAAAGAGCTTGGGCTTTGGCTAAGGCACTAAAAGAGGGTTTAAGAGATTTGGATGCTTTTTTTATTATCCCAGTTTCCTGTGAGGGTGAAGCTGTCCAGTCATCAGCCAGAGGGGTATTTCCATCTCCCTCCGGAGCCGTGCTCAGCGTTGCAAAGGACACGATGGAGATACGCCCGCTAATTACTTGGCGGCCACGTCGTCCCCGTGCAGGTGCTGTCACGGACATGTCGAAGTGGAAGAGAAAGCTGATTGATCCTTTACCTGCAGAGCTGCCGCCACGAGCACCCCGCTAAGCACCGGTGGGACGGGCTCCCCGGGCCCGGGTGCGGTGTCTGCAGCCCGGGTAGCTGATGCCCTGTCCCTGCCCCTGTCCATATCCCTGCCCCTGTCCCTGTCCCTGCCCCTGTCCATATCCCTGTCCCTGCCCCTGTCCCTGTCCCCGTCCCTGTCCCCGTCCCTGTCCCTGTCCCCGTCCCCGTCCCCGTCCCTGCCCCTGCCCCTGCCCCTGTCCCTGTCCCTGTCCCCGTCCCCGTCCCCGTCCCCGTCCCTGTCCCTGTCCGCGCAGCTCCGCCCGCCCGGTGCCTGTTGGGAGGGGCCGGGCCGGGCCGACGGCAACGCCGCCCTTCCCTGCCGGGCCGCAGGGGGGCGCTCCCTCCCCACCCCCGCTACCCCCCCCCCCCCCCCCCCGCTCCCCTCAGGAATGGTTTGGCCTCCCTTCGGTGCCGGCTTGGCCCCTCCCACTCCGGGCGGCTCGAGGGGGAGAGGGCGGGGCGCCGCTGGTCACGTGACTCCGCGCGGCGGGGCCGGGGTCGGGGCCATGTCGCGGCGGGAGCGGGGCCCGGAGCCGGGGCCGGGCGGTGCCGAGGCGGCTGCGGAGGATGCGGCGCCGGCGGAGCCGGAGAGTCTCGACCAGTGCCTGTCGCTGCTGCCCTGGGACCGCTTCTCAGCCTGGCTGCACTGCGTGTGTGTGGTGGGCTTCGACCTGGAGCTGGGCCAGGCCGTGGAGGTACGTGCGGCGGTGGGCGGGGGGCACCGCTCGCCCCGCGGCCTGCGGGCTGCGGCGGGGCCCCGCCGGAATCGGGCGCTTCCTCTGGTCCCGGTATTGCACAGAGGCGGGGGAAGCTCGGCCGTGCTTGAGGAAACGTGGTTGTGCGGAGCCCCAGAGTGGCGAGCGAGGCAGCGCCCTGGGGAACTGGTCCGGCTGTCCCGGGTGAGGCTGGTGATTTTCGGTCAGCTCTTCTCATGGTGCTGCTTGTGCTGTCAGCGGGCCCTTGTTATTGGTTTGCATTAATAATGGTTTGCGTGCCGAGATTTGTATGAAGTACATCGTCGGCTTTCGTTGCATACGAATAGTGCCGATTTCCATGGCATCTAGGTGTTAAAAAGCGTGATAATAAGGAGAATGTGAGTGGTCTTCATAATTAACAGCGTTCTCCAGGTCACTGAGATGTGTGAAAAGGTTCTCTACAGGTTTGAAGAGTTTCCTTTCAACACAAGCTGGATGCCGGGCCGTGGCAGTGTCACAGCTGCGGCTGCGGCTGCCAGCTGTGCTCTCTGTGCAACAGGCAGGACAGCTGTGGCACTGCTTTGGGAATGCGCCGAGGGCACGGGCAGGACAGCTGTGGCACTGCTTTGGGAATGCGCCGAGGGCACGGACAGGACAGCTGTGGCTCTGCTTTGGGAATGCACCGAGGGCACGGGCAGGACAGCTGTGGCACTGCTTTGGGAATGCGCCGAGGGCACGGGCAGGACAGCTGTGGCACTGCTTTGGGAGTGCGCAGGGAGCTCACAGTGCTGAGAAACGGAGAGAAGAACTATCGTTCGCATCAGTTTTCACATCCTGTTTCACCCTGTTCACCATGTGACTGCGCAGCAAACTCTTGGTCTGCTGGGAAAGTTTTTTTCTTTGCCTCGCCTTAAAGGGATGCCAGCATAAATGCATGGCAGACTAGCCTAAAATTCAACTAATCCAGCTACTATAATATGTAAAATACATAACTGTTCACCAAAGATAAATGCAAATAAAACGCCAGCATACCGTGCTAATTATCTGAGTTCTCTTCTTGATGTTATAAGGTGGTGTTAACAACAAAGACAAACGTTTCTGTGTAACCTGTGGCTTGGGCAGCTGCTGTGCCCAGTGGCTGAGGGAAGCACGGCCTCTGTCCTGGCTGCAGACCCCTCTGTTGACAGGCACGTTGATTTAACTGGGTGCCTAAAATGGAACTTAAAATGTTTACAGAACTAAGGCCTGGGGGTTTTTTTCCACAATGTAGCTGCAGGAAGAATAATTAGTTTTCAGTTTATATAGGAATTCTGGGAAGAAACACCTGCTAGTGAGGAGAAGTATGCATTCAAGTCTGTATGCCAATCTTCTGATTAAATGTGGATAATTTCAGCATCATTCAGCTACTGAGAGAGTTACATTTAGTGTACTTCTTAGCATAAGATAGCAAAGGAAAATATTCAGAGTTGGAAAAAAAATGGTTGATGGGTTTGCTACATGCAGAATGCATGTGTTCCACTCGTGTCTGCTTTCAGCTTTAGTTGCTGAAACGCTTTCCTTCATAATGTCTTAGACAGCTGGACATCATTTGGTAGGAGACTGAGGGGAAAAAAATGCACTGGAGACTTTATGGCTGGGGGACAGAAAGGTGCTTAGTCAGAGATCAGCCAGTGGGTATATTTGTTGTTTTCTATAGAGCAGGATAGTCTTATTTTATCAGGAGATAAATTTACTTATATTTGTAGAACAAGATTAAATGAGATAAGGGGGTGTTAGCTGTATGGTAAGATGAGGACTCTGCATGGAGCTACTGTTCCTGCATTCTGAATTTCCTGGACTAGGTCCCAGTTTTGGGAGCTCTGAAACCGTTGAAACATAATCCTGGAATTTATTTCAAATTTCATTTGCTTGCAAGGTAGCCACTCATTTCAGTAGTTTTGGAGTGGGTTGTTTTGAGGACCTTTTTAGGTGAAATTTAAGTATCTGAGGTTTGTCCTCTTTCCTGTATATTCTGTTCTCACTTGCTTGCATAATCACTGATTTTGCACATTCTTTTTTTTTTTTTTTAAATAAAAAGTGTAATGTATGCTTCCACATCTTACATTGTGTTGCATCATTTTTGGTTTCTGTGTTGCAAAAACTTTTTACATTATCTTTTTTTTTTCTGTAAGTACAAAAAGCCATGACACTGAGTTTATTCCTTGAGCTTTCACAGTTGTCATTAGGGGCTAGTGTTCATCCTCCAAGAGTTAGTATTAATATAGAGGGTGTTTTGTGGCTGAATTTTGGTTACTCCAACCTAACTTTTGATTGCAACAGATTTCAGACACCAGTGTGTGTTTGCTTTAAAGGTAATAATCTAGTGCATTTTGCATGTACAAGTTAAATCTAGAAGATGTAATCTTGCTCTCCTTTGAGACCTTTTGCACGAAAAATCTCAAGTACTCTGAATATACATTCTGAATACACCTTTTTAAATGAATGTTTATGGTCTCTTAACTGGCATCCAAAATACCTTGTAAAGATGGGTGATCAAGAAAGCTTAAAAGCATATGAAGATAAGAACTGAGACATAATATTAATAGCTTACAATTGAAAATGTCCTCAGGCTAGGAAGGTGTTCAAGGGTTGTATTGTTAAAATATTTGATGGAAACTTACTGCTTATACCCAGCTTGTTTTCAAATAAAATAATACTATTTTCTTCTTGTAGGTAATATATCCTCCACATTCCAAACTCACAGATAAAGAGGTAAGTCATGGTTGCTGTGTATAATTTGGTTTTAGCTTAGGAAATATATAAATACATTATATCTCAGGAAATATAACAGCTCTCTTTTCTTTTCCCTACCTTTTAGAAAACCAATATTTGCTATTTGTCTTTTCCAGATTCTAATTCGGGTAAGTGCTTCCTTTACTCTGTAGTCATCTGTTGTGGGACTAAACTGTGTTAAAAAAGATAGAATTTGACAGGATGTATTCTGGGCTTTAGATCAAATATGTATTTATATATCTTAATTAATATTGCAATACAGAAATGTTGTAGCTAAGGTTAAATATAAAACTGCAACTGTCTGCATTGCAGTAAGGTTTGAGGATTCTTCTCCGGTTTATGTAAGTGTGTAAGACCTTCCAGTGACATTTGTGCAGACGTTTCAGAATACTTGGCAAGTAAAGAATGAACATCTTAATTTTGCTCTTTAAACAAAATAATAGTATTGTCACTGTAGAAAGGAGAGTAGGCACGGAATTTGAAGGATTTAATAAAACAAATGGAAGTATATGGAACCCTCTTCTCATGAAGCACTAAATATTTTCTAAGTTCATAACAATGAATCTGACTTTTAAATTCAAAAGCATTTAGAAAGAATGGTTGTGAAGGGAAAACCTCAGCCATCTTCTCCATTCTTGCTGTGCCTGTGTGTGGTCCTGCTTGTTAATTATTCCTGAATCTAAACTTCGGCTCCCAAAGAGAAATTGGGGCATGTGGCTGATGGGTTGGACCACCTGCAAAAAGATATGGCAGAAGTACAGACACTCACTTTCACGTTTATTTCTATACAAAAATCAAAACCTGCAGGACCAGCCTTGTGCCTGTAACTGCACTGACTCTGCTTGTGGATGCTCTGCAGTGTAACAGCTTGGACAGGGGGTGATGCAGATTTGTGCTTTTAATGTGTGTGAGCTCTCTCTTATGTAATTTATTATAAAGTATTTTGGCTAGTTTTTCTCCTTTGTCTAAATGTCATTAAAATTAAGATATTTTCTCTGCTGTTGCTATTCTGTATGTAAATAGAGGCAGAGCTTCTTTCTGTTATTGAAAGAGAAGATGAATTAATGATATCTTCTCACTGCTCTCATTGTTAATGGTTGTATCTTCAGTCTTTAAAAGGTGTCTTGAAGGCACAAAATCATGTGTTAGTGACGAAGGTTGCTTTCTTAAAAATTTTTGGTGTATTTTTTCAAATAAGAGTGTAGTAAAGTTGCTTTAGGCAGAATAGGTAAGGAGGTTCTACTTTCAGCAGGGAAAAATCCCACTTTTTTGCTTTTTATAGTGTCCCTATTAAGAACTGTTGGTTCTTGATCAATCTTGGTAGGCTTAAGTTTCAAGTGGTGTAGGAGGGGTTCCCTGTGTAAAACCTGCCTTCCACAAGGCTGGAAGTGCATCCTGTCTGGTAGGATTTATTTTTTCATCATAGGCCTTAACATAAAAAAGAAAGCTTGATGTAATATAGCAGTGAAAGAAGTTATTAGCTTGCAGCTAAATGTGAGGTCAGTCCATCCCAGGTTTTCATGGCTCAAAAGGTTAATTCAACTTCTTTCTCTTACAACTACAAAGAGATATTATTCCAGTACTTGTGGCTATGAATTTAGAGGGGAAAGTTGTTTTAGTCAGCTACTAGATGATGACACTCTTTGTGGTTTTAAGCTGAGTTTCCCAGTACAGTTATCCTTAAAATAATGCTTGGACCTTCTCTGCATGGGTAGAACAGACATTTACAGACACTTACCAATCTTTTCTGGAAGAGCTTGCTCCATAAGAAGACATGATACTCTGAATTATATTTCAACACATTAATGATTAAGGGTAATTTACTTTTAGGTCTTCTGTGTGTAGGTTTATATAGTAGTTTGTGAGGTATTTTCTTTGGATGAAGGGAACAAGCTTTGAAAAGTTGAAGCAAATATTTAGTGCTGTGTTATTGTCATGTGCTGTGGTTTTTCTTCTTATCATTGGATCTGTTGCTGAGCACTTGCTTTCACTATCTATTTGAATTAGATAGTTATCCCATCACACCATGTTTTGCTGCTTTTGGTTTTGTCTTGGTGCATTGAGGGTTTCTGACTGCAGCTTCAAGGGGTTCTGGGACTCAGCTGGGTGCTCTGGGCATGTCAGTGTTGCTCTGCACAGCCAGTACCTCTGACTGAGGGGCTGGGCTGTCTGTGCTTGCTGTAGCAGAATGTGTGTGACTGAAAGAGAAAATGAAATTGAAGTTTCAAGTCTGGTGAACAGTTCCCTGGAGAATTAGTTACATTTTTCTTTAAGAATTTCATTTTGATAGAAATGAAGGAAAACTTCACTCCTTGGGGGTATTACTGGGAAGTCCTACTCAGTTTCACTTAGTTTTCAGCAATTAGCTTTGCAGCTTTCAAAATGATGAATCCTAGACCTGCCTGTGGATTTACAGATATCAGCATAATGCACTCCTACAGTGTGACTTCTGTGTGAACTGTATGGTGTCAAAAAAAGAGGCAAAGTGCAGCCATTTAGCAGAGGAACGACATGGCTAAGGTGATGAAAACTATACAGGCATACTGATGAAATGGGTAATGCCAGTAGGAGAACAGCCATTTGACCTGTTTGAGGGCATGATAGTCACTGTGAGGCAGTGACTTTCTTTCCTTGTTGTGGACAGTATATTTACTGTTGCCAAAGGTGCCAAATTTTTCACTTATAAAATTATGAAGATATAAATGTTCACAAGAGCAATGCAAGATAAATGAACCAAAACTCTGATACCTCTTTGGCTGTAAGCAAGTGCTCACGTTAAACAAGGCTCAAACTCAGAATACTGTCTGTTTGTTGTTTGTTTCTTCCCCCATGTAGGTTGTCTTGGGGACACACAGTTTTGTTTTAGATTCCGACGGTCTCCTGGAAGGAAGGTCTCATTGTGTTGTTTTCTGGATCAATTGGATAGAGATCTACCAGTTTACTTAAAGGTTGGAAATGAGAAAAAATGAAGTTAAATTTCTTTTGGGTAATGTTAATTTGTGGGTCTTCACCTTTAAATATAATGTTTGAAAAGAAAAATCTCTGAACTGGATGTCCTGAAAGTCAAAACTCATGTTTGTTGTAGCATGTTATTATAATTATAATAATAATTAGTTTCATTAACTATTCTTTAAGTTTTATTAGTATGGATTTTCGATTACAAGGAATTAAATTGAAGCCCAGATCTATTTCATTATTGACTAGAAACCTGTAGATCAAATTGTAAGAACCATTACTGCTGTGGAAATACGAAGTGCTTAATAATGTTATTAAAAAAAAATCCAAGCAACTTGGGCTATCTCTCTGAGTTTCCACCCTTCACTTTTTGAAGATGGAGCAGTTACCTAAAAGAGGTAGCGGCCAAAAGTTGTTCTCATCATGTCCATAGGGAATATTGAGGCCTCTGGAAGCCTGATTCTCAAACTCAATTTAGTTCTGTTTATGTGGCCAACACATGAATTCCTGTTTGTAGGAAGGGTGAAGCTGATGTCTGGTCTTTGAAATGTGAGAGCCTACTTCTGTAATATTCCAAGAATCTTTTGTAAAACTAGTACATTGAAAGACTAGGTTTTATCTCTTCAAGTCAGGGCTTTAAGGTTTTTA
Organism: Corvus kubaryi; assembly: GCF_017639235.1. Taxonomy (NCBI): domain Eukaryota; kingdom Metazoa; phylum Chordata; class Aves; order Passeriformes; family Corvidae; genus Corvus; species Corvus kubaryi. Next base: position 12,164,967 of record NW_024580670.1, read on the forward strand.
ACTGCTAAAATCTTTTTAGTGCTACTTTGCAGAATTGTTAATGCTGGTTTATTCCTCAGGAAATTATTTCTATTTTTGGTTTCACAGTGTGTCAGGAGAATGTAGATATAAAAATAGTAAAGCCAGAAAGCACAGCTGTTTCCACACACTGAAGTTTTCTCTTTGAAGTACTTACTGAAAAAAGATTATGCCAATAAACACAGTAATCCTTCTAGTTTATTGTAGCTAATCGACTTTGGAGCTTGCAGGGGAATAGGCTTTTAAACTGTCTGTTGAATGCTTCAGAAAGGGGGGCAATATCAGGTGGTTGTATTGAATTCTTTCCTTTCTTTTGCAGAAAGATTCAGCATATTACTATGGCTATGTGTATTTCAGACAAGTTCGAGACAAATCATTAAAAAGAGGCTATTTCCAGAAGGTAATTTCAGTTCTTTTAGGTAAATATTAATTTGCAAATTAATTATTTTTCAGTGACTGCAGAGGAACAGGAAAACTGTCTTGCTCTCTAACTAAATTAGTTATTAATTTATGTTAAATTGGTCTAATTTTGCATCAGCTGTGCTATGTTCCAGCTCTACTGTCAGAAGAGATAGTTTTGTGTCTGTGTTTAAAAACAAAAAGTTGGGAAGTTTTGGGGGTTGTTTGCAGTTTGTCTGTAGTCAGATGTGTCGTTGGCTTGCATATGTGAGAAAAGTCACACTTGGTGTTGTCTGAGGGGAACAGGTGCAGTAGAACCGAGGGGTAGTGTTAATTTGAAATTGTGTTTCTGTTTTGTAACTCCTTATTCCAGTCGCTGGTCCTCATCAGCAAGCTGCCTTATGTCCATCTCTTTCGTACCATGCTCAAGCAAATAGCGCCAGAATATTTTGAAAAAAGTGAAGCTTTCCTGGAAGCAGGTACTGATCTTACAACGGAGCTCTTACGCTATCACGTACTTGTTCTGGAGAAATAAGCAACACTGTCGTGTTCTAGTTTGTGGTTTTGTCTTCTTGCAGGGTAGAGGGTTGAAATTTTAGCAAACTGGCTTGACTTCTAGATCACTGAACAGAGCTAATTGAATTCTGGATCCTCCCTGGGAGAGTTGGAGGTCCTTCCTGAAACACATCTAGGGTTGTGTGTGTTTCAGGACCAGCTGTTGAGCACAAGGAGCTGATGGCAATCCTTAGTTTGCACTCTTTGTTGCCCAAGTCCTTTTGGGCAGTCTGACAACTTTTGCTAAGCAACTGTACAAATGTCATCTTGCTTGAGGTTTGTTTTTCTTTGTGTGTGTGATTTGGAAAAAGCAACAGAGCAGCACTGGTAGCAGGTGCCTCAGCCTTACTGCAGAGCTGAAAGAGCTGGAGAAGGACAAATAGGAAAGTTATTTGCTCTTTGCCTGAAAGAGCTCTGTTCTGTGTACTGTGCCTGCCCCATCCAACTTTCTCGCTTTTTTGCTTTCACTGAGCAACAATTTGCATAAACCATGAAGGAATTGCATTTTTCAATCACCTGTTTTCTTGAGAGGTTGTATTATGACCAAAATAATCAGAAACTATGAGAATTATGTATTATATTCATAATGGTTTACAAGAAAATGCTGGAGAACTTTCTAGCCAAGATAGAAGCCAACTTTTTTCTTAACGGCTGGTATTTATTGGTTCTGCAGTAGTAGCCAATGTACATAAATGTAGGTGTTCTTTTCAAAGTTTTTTAGTACGTACTTTTGTGGTTTTGCAGATAACATTTCTTCACCTAATTGGAAGTCCTGTTGCTACAAAAAATGGAAGACCAGAGAACACTGTTTTCTTGAAATTAAAAACTTTACAGTTCTAATGGAATAATACATAAAGAATGTCTGAAAGGCTGTAAAACTTATTTAGTGTGATCCAGAGACAAGTAGAACAGCTGTGGACTATTAGCACTAATTTAAAGTTGCAGTGTGCACAAAGGTGACTCTGTGATCATGGTTTATAGCTTACAGAAACTCTCATATTTTCTTTCAGTTTGTAGTGACGTTGATCGTTGGCCACCACCAGTACCAGGGAAAGTTCTGCAGTTGCCGATCATGGGTGTTATAATGAAGGTAAGTACTCCTGCACTTGCTCTTCTCTGAGGGTGTTTCCCCCACCTTTTACTGTACAGGTCCTCACAGCCTTGTGCCTTGTTTTCATTGTCCTGTTCTTCCAAACAGGAGTTTATTGAGAGCAGTAAACAGATGTTTACTGCACTCAGAGTGAAGGTCTGGAAGATCCTGATTCAGTGCTTTGATTGGGGGGAGGATCTTTTATGGTGCTTAGGTTAATTTTTAATTTTTGTAGATACTAAAAAGCGATGTTTCAGTACAACTATTAATTGCAGTGTCTGTATCATCCCTCTGCAATTTGTATTCTAGGAGACTTTAGTGCTAATTATATTTGTCAAATCAAACGTAAAGTAGCACTTGAAAATACTGAGAGTTAAGTTCCAGTCAAGCAAATTAAATATATTGATGAAAATCATTCTCGTTCCTGAAAGTGGACAAGTAAAAATCATTTTTGGCCCACACAGCAGAAATAATTGCTTGTGCTGTTTATAATTTTCAATGGCAGTGAAATATGTCTGAAGAAAACTATTAAAGAAGTTGTATTTAGTGCATGGGGAGGAAGTGTAGAGCTTAAACAGTGGTTAAGAACTGGGCCACTGGGAGTCGTAACATCTCCATATGAAATGCCATTAAATGGGTTTGATGAAATTGGAGGTTACAGCCAGAAGTACCTTCTCAGCAGATGCTCTCAAGTTTATGGCAAGACGTATGCATCACCAGGGAGAGAAAGAAGTTTCTGAAGCTGTTCTGAAAGCAGAAATTTAATAAAACAGTTCTGGGTGCTGGATGATGAGGAGTGTCAGATATATCTTGTTTGGGTATTGCCTGCCTTTATCTCATAAATAATTCTTACCCATGAGAGCTGAAATTGCATTCCTAAACTGAGTAAAACTAATTACTGCCCAGTGATACTGTGTCCCTGTTTTCTTACTCTGCTTGGGCAGTTTTAAGTGTTGTGTGTAAATGACATCCATTTGTGCATACCAACCTCCAGTATGACCACATTTCTAGTACTCAGGACTTACAGATGCAAACTGTGAGACCAGAGAAGTATACTTGTGTTCAGACTATTTGGATTCTGCCTCATTCACCAGAACATCTTAATGTTTTAGGAGAGGATTTTTTCTAAAAGTAATTCTGTACCGTTTTAAACCCCCAAGACCTTATTTCAGATCATTCTTTCCAACATTAGAGGTATTTTAATTGAAATTACAGTAACAAGTTTGACTTATTTTACCAATAGTCTCTTTTTTAACTAGAGTGTTATTTTCATATTCTAATATTCAATTTGCAATTGGAAATTCTGTAGGTGGAAGTTCTGTAAACAAGCATCATGGTGCAGTATATCCTCTCTAAATATTACAAATTATCTCTAAGTCAGCATTTTAAGTATCTGCTGGATTCAATACAGGGGAAAATAAATCTTTCTTTTTCTTTCCAAGTTGCGGATTCCAACATATCGTGACAAGCCTGGAACAACACCGATAGTACAGAATATGCACCAGGTAGAGATTAGATACTGATATTGTATATAAACCCAGACAAAGCTAGAGATGTGCTTTCATTCTTTTACTTTAAACTTGTTAGAAAAGATTGGTAGCAAATTGTCATACACTTTGATAATAATGAAATCCACAGTCTTTGAAACTTTGAATGGAGGAGTCCAGATCTGGATTCTTATAGAAAGGATATTCTAACCCAGTTACCCTAAGCAGGGATAGATATCCAGGTCCTGGAAGAAGATAGTTGGCTGAAAAAATTACTAACCTGAACAATCTTTTAATGTTTGGATAATTTGGGTTTTTTTGAGGATGAATCTAGAATTAAAAGTCTTTAGTCATAGGAGATGGTTATTAAACAAATCTGTCTGTGCTTTCATGTGCAGTTGTTTAAAACAGCTTCAGTATTTTATATCTTTTCTGGACTGAAAGTCACATGCCTGTAAGTGGGGGGGGGTGTGTGTCTGTCTTGGGGGATATCTTGCTCATGGAACACAAAGGTAGTTGTGGAGATAATGTGCTATATACTGCAGCAGTACATAAATAATTAGGCTATATACTGTCTACTGTCTGTAAGCATTTAAGGGAAACCATTTCATTTAATACCTAGGTGTTCTGATGACTAAAAACCAAGCATTGCGATGTCTTTTAGGCAGATGCTCAGATCTCCATGGCTTTACCGACTGTTCATGAAGTAGATCTTTTCAGGTAGGAGTTTGGGCTGATCTATTCCTAGTTGTGAATTCCCACGTTTTTTGATTATGACAGTTCCTTAACATGTCTCATTGCTTGTATGCGACATTTATCAGCGTTGGTTTTAATATTCTTTTTCTGTGAAGTTTGCCAAAACACAGTTTGGACAATATACAGGCTGAAACTGCAATAAATGAGCAAGTTCATTAAATGTTCCATTTTACAAGAGTATTTTATGTTTTCAAATTACTATTAAAATACTACTCCAAACTTCCTTTTTATCCCTTTATTAACCAGAAGAAATATGTATTTTATGATGTCAAATGTATTAAAATACCTCAATCTGTTTTTAGGTGTTTCTGTCCAGTGTTCTTTCACATTCAGATGCTTTGGGAGCTGGTGCTGCTGGGAGAACCACTTGTTGTGATGGCACCGTCACCAGCAGAGTCTTCAGAAACTGTGTTGGCCCTTGTTAGGTAAATGTAGTACAGCTTCCTAACTAATGTTAAAGGGAGTCAGTGTAACATTGCAGCTGAGTGGACCTTCATTTGATCTCAGTGTGAAAAAGCATTACAAAGTTTAGAGTTGCTTGTGTCTTTCATGAAAGTTTGCACTGAATACATAAACCAAGCTCATCCTCTTTGTACCTTGCAGCTGCATTTCACCACTGAAATACTGCAGTGATTTCAGGCCATACTTCACCATCCACGACAGTGAATTCAAAGAATACACAACTCGCACACAAGCCCCGTAAGTAAATAAAACTCTCTGGGGAAGATGTTGCTCAAAACCACTTCTAACCATAAATTAGGATTAAAATACTGTTAACTATTCTGGTTTTCTATCATTAGAGAATAAGGTTTAGACTTTTTTTTGGTAAGATTTATCTTTCAGTGTGCAGTAAACAACTGATACAAGTTTTCATTCCAGTTAGATAGGACAAAGAAGTTATGAAACAATGCCATAATTAAACTAGGCTTGAGCTTCACTGGATACTTCTCTACAGAATGAGTCAAACTGCAAGTGTGAAACCAAGAAAAGTTCTTGCTTTTCCATAAGGGTTTGTCTGTGCAACACCAGCTCCAGAGTAGCTCCTTGGAAATTCTGCTGTAATTGTTTTAGTTTTTAATTAACTGCAAACCAAAGTGACTTGTAGAATCCAACATCCATACAGCTGTTTTGTAAAGCTAAGTCAGTTGGTGTCCTAACTGAGACAATTTAAAAATCAAATATCTCTTCACTAAATTTATTAGGTTATTATTGTAAATAATTCAGAAATTAAGCTTATTTTTTTTAAGAATGTGAATGTCCAAAACCAGTGATGTTTAAAACTGCTTTAAGGACACATTTTTTCCTCTTTATTTCTTCTAAATCCTGCTCTTATTTTGAGAGCATATGCCTCCAGTATTTCTTAATACATGTTAGTTAAATGTAGCTTGATTTGGGAATGGAGTGCATATGCTAGATTCACTGATCTTTTAATAGATAAATTTCTTCTAATATCAGAACAGGCAGAGGTTGTTGATTTGGATGTTTTGTTTGCTTTGTTGGTTTTTTTACTGTAGTTTTCCTCTCAACTGATGTATTTCCAGAGATAGAGCAGTGGAAAAACACATAAACATAGGCAATATGTTTTAGATTGTGTTCCATGGGAATGGTTATGCAGTATGTAATTTAGTTTCTAAAAATAATTCCAGGAAGAGTTTGGTTAAACTGCATGTGTTTCAAAATTGCATCCACTGTAGCAAAATAGAAAGGTTGGTCACTACATGGATTAGTATTTGAAATAGAGCTGAAATTGCTCTTTCTTATGGAAAACAAACAGTTGGAAAAATTGGAAATAGGTTTTTAAAGCCGTGGATCTAAGAAGGTGAAGAATCCAAATGATGCCAATTCTGTGTATTTTATTACTTTAGTAAGAGGGGGGCAGGGAAACTTAAGGATAGTGTACAGAAAGTGTTAAATTTTGTGATTTTTAAGACCAATCTGACAAAATGATAACTTATTTTTAAGATGGCAGGTTCAGTGAGACTTGTTGCTATATTCCTTAGCTGATGTTTGACTGTAAAATGGGTGGAAACCACTATATTTTTCAATATGTTCCTATGTCATCATATCAGTGCTATAAATCCCAAATTCTGCAGGCCTATGCTGTAGCAGCAGCCCTGTGCTCTTATTGCCTCTTGTTCCCTGGGTGCCCCTGTGCACCCCCCAAGCCAGATGCCAAGCACAGAGCAGACAGAAAAATCTGGCAGGGTGTGAGCTGGGGCATAGTGCTGTTAATGTGTTTGTGCTGCATCACTTGATAACTACTGCTTAAAGCAAGTGGCATATTAAGTGTCTCATTTTCTTAATGACGTGCACATTCAAGCACTGAGAGTTTGTTACAATCAAACCTTGAAAAGTAGCAATTTGTCTTTCAAATATGGGTCAGATTCCTGCTCATTAAAAAAAAAAAAAAAAAAAAAAAAACCAACAAAAAACCAACACATCACAAAACTCCAATAACAGATAATGCCCTGTTCTTGCCATTGCAAATGGGCAGAATTTAGCCAAGTCTAAGCAGATGATGTAATTTTTATTCTTCACTCCCATTTGTACTTTAAGATGCCTCTGTCTTATTTTCTAAAACTTTGAAACTTTGATAAACATTTGTGCTCTTATGTGCAATTTAAAATGTTTCTCTTAAATACCAAAGGAAAATAATTTCAAGTTAAGAATTTAAGTTTACCTTTTGTATTTGTTAGGGCAAAAGCTGTTGCTGTTGTATTTTAAACATTGTCATTATTTTTCTAGGCCATCTGTCATTCTAGGGGTGACAAATCCCTTTTTTGCTAAAACACTTCAGCACTGGCCTCACATTATCCGAATTGGAGATATCAAACTTCCAGGTAAAATAAAAATATCTTTTACAATCCTGTGTGATGGGATCTAACTGTGTGCTTATTTATTTACAAACATATGTAATTATGTTCCATTAGTTTAGTTTAATGCTAACTAAATTTTCATGGATGTAAATCTGTCAAGTGAAATTAGAATCTTGACTTCTCTATGTCTTGTCAAATCTAGTATATTAAATGCAAAAGGTAGTAATACTCATTAGTAATAATGTTCTACCTTCCACAGAGTCCTGATTTTGTATCTCTACCAATAAGGTATTAAAATGAGACATAATATATTACTGATGTTAATTTTAGTGTGAGTAGAATGTAATAAATCAGTCACAGCCAGCACAGAACATAAGACTTGTGTGAAAGCTAAGTTTGAATGTTACAGTAATATAAAAAGTTGTTGACAATATTTTGATAATATATTTCTAATTTGGCAATATTCCAGTAATTATTAATTGTTCAGTCTGGATGATTTCCTTACATGATTGAGTAGAATTTTGATGTAATCTTTGTATAACATGTCAATTGCCAGCCTGTAGTAAAATACTGCACCACTCTAATTATTGTATGAAATTCCTGAATGTAGCTGTTTGCTGTGACAGGTTCACTATGCTGTTCTGACAGTGGGAATGCATAAATATGTAGTTAAGATAAAACACCATAAAATTAATTTTTGCAGAAGAAGTTAATTTTAATTTCTGAATACACTGAATTAATTAAGGATTACATACTGTGTTCAATATAATTAGGCAAGGTTTTGCTTTACTTTAAAATACCATGTCTGTCTATGGTCAGAATACCTGTGGGGGCTTAGGGTAGTGTGGGGAGGAGTTACTTCACTGTTGTGTAGTTAATGTTTGGATAGTAGACTCTTAATTAAACTCTGAAAAGCCGTATAAACAGGTGGCCTTCAAATCTGATATGCAGCTTTAAGTATGAAATTGTAGTTTTGATGTAGTTATGGGAAATGCTTAGTCAGGAAGTTCTAGAGATGTATCTGTCTGACCTGTCTTGAAAAATGTATATTTTATTTCTTTAGGGATAAAGAGAGAGCTTCTGATTTTTTTTTTTTTTTGGTTGGTTTTTTTTTTTACATTTTCCCCCACTCTGCAGTTTCAATAGCAATTTTACTGTTTCTAAAGTCAAGCATCCAAATAGATTTAGGAGGAAGGTTCTGCTGAGGCTGCAAGACTGATAACAGGATTTAGGGTTACTGGTTGGAGCAGGATAAATTGGAAAAACAAAACAAAAGCCCTTAGTATGGCCTATGACAAAGGAGGCTTAAATTAATTTTCTTACAACACTAAATCCGTGGCTACTATTTTATTTTCCTCTATACAATTTTTAATTTTGCCAAGGTACCAAAGATTTTTTCCCAAAAGCATTTACACTAAGGGGAACAAAGGAAGATGGAATAAAAATATGAAATTAAGAAAACAATTATTCACTGCTATATATCCGTATGTTTATTTGGCTTCTTGGATTTGGAAGGTCATCCTTTGGCTGGTTTTGTTTGTGGGGTTTTTTGGTTCATTTTTTGCTTGTTCGTGTTTTTGTTGATTTTCAGGTATTTTGTTTGGTTTTTTCTTTTCAACAAGGAACCCTTATATAAAGTGAAAAGTCTTATTTGCTGTCATTCATGTGTGTTCTGGATATGTACTTGGATTCTTACCAATGCTTCTAATGTTTCTTACAATATTAGATAGGCTTCAAGTAAGATGACTTTATGTGTTTTGGCAGGTGAAGTTCCAAAGCAGGTGAAAGTGAAAAAACTGAAGAACCTAAAAACTTTGGACTCCAAACCTGGTAATAACTTCAGAGTTAAATTGCCAGTGTTATGATTTTAAAAGGCATACCTCATTTCTCCTTTGGCTATATGCTGCTTTTTTTCTTTAGGTGTTTACACTTCTTATAAGCCATACTTGAACAAAGATGAAGAAATCGTTAAGCAGTTGCAAAAGGTAATGGTGCAGGTCACTTCTTAATGGAAACTGGTTTGTGTGTTTTGTGTACTGTTGTACAGTGTTTTCATTTAAGGCTGCACTGTGTAATCAAAATGAAACTGGATTCTGGTTCCTTTGCCCCAGTCATAACTAAATAGATTGATATACACCCTCATTGTAGAAGGGCTGCTGCCTTGTTAGCAGCTTCCATAACCATATGAATGGTAGGACTCAATAAATTAGCTTAATAGTTTAGAGGATTACAAGTATTTATCTGTTCATCTGTTGAGGTTTTCCATCCTCTGCCACCCGCAGTCTCTTTGGTCTAAAAGTCTCACACATGAGGCATGTAAGACTCAGAGCTACCAAATTTTAACTGATTTGCAAACAGTTGTTTATAGAAACGTTTCTTTCCTTGAGTTTCTTTACATGAAAATAAAAAAATCAGTAATTGCAAAGACAAATATTTCTTTACAAAAGGACTTGATGCTACTGCTTTCCTTTCCAGGTTCAGGGTAGGAGGTGCTGTGTGTGGGCTTATGGCAAATGAATACAGAAACACTGGAATAAATATTCATGAAAAGTAAACCCACCACAACTACCTACATACTTTGGAGTAACAGACTGACTGTGTTTTGTTGTTTTGGTTTTTTTTAAGGGAGTACAACAGAAACGTCCTACGGAAGCACAGAGTGTGATACTTCGGCGGTATTTCTTGGAATTGACGGAAAGTTTCATTATTCCATTAGTGAGTTCTTAGACTAATTGAGTTTTTACGTAAGTAACAAGGAGTAGTTTTTCTGGAGTTACCCTAAGTCCAGTAGCTCTCCAGTGTACCCCTGGAATCAAGCCTGGGTCCAGTACTGGGTCCAGCTGGCGAGGCACAGGTGCCTCCTGCTGTCACACCTGACACTTGGCCATGGCCCCACTCCCTGTGCCTTGGACACCTTGGGGCTCTGGCCATGCCTGTGCCAAGCCTTGCTAGAGCAGAGATGGCCACAGCTCAGACAGTGTTCCGTGGGTTAGTTCTAACTCTAATGTCTGGGTGAGGGACTCAGAAAATCTCTTCCAAACACTTGATATGAAGTGTGGTTGCTGTTTGGAATCACCCATGATATGAAGGTACCTGTGGACTGTTCCCAAAGGAAAGAGAGATTGTTTACCAGTGGCTGAAGTTCAGGATATAGATATTCTATGTGTATGTTTGCTTCCTGTCCTTCTTTGCCTCATGTCCTTCTTGAACTTTGCTGCCTTAAAGTTCTGGAGTTGGGAAGTACAATCTGTATAAGATAAGCTCCTTCTTGTCTTCTCATGTGGTAAATACGCACAACCGCACCCTGTACTAACACTGAGAAGAGAAAATGCTGTGGTCACAAGCAATAAGTAAACACACACGTGGACTGTGTATCTTTAATACTGGTTATGCAAACAACCTTTCCTTTTCCTTTCCCCAGGAACGTTATGTGGCAAGCCTAATGCCTTTGCAGAAATGCATATCACCCTGGAAGGTAAGGAAGTATAATTTGAATGAGGTGGAAATTGGTGATCGGAGAAATTAAGGTCTGCTAATTTTTTATTTTCTTTCTTTCCATAGAGTCCACCACAGCTGAGGCAGTTTAGCCAAGATGACTTCATGAAGACACTGGAAAAAGCAGGACCACAGCTCACCTCAGGTTTAAAGGGAGATTGGATAGGACTTTACAGGTAATTTATTTCATCAGCATAAAAAATTATCTAAATTAAGACACATCAGTAGTATTAATACTGTTTTTTTCCTGAGCAAACTTAAAATCAGGATTGATTTGAATAAGGCTTTCTTTTAGAATATATGCTTTAATAGAAATTGATAGTACTAAGTATACTTTACTTGCCTAAATCTCTTTCTCTGCTAACGTTACAGGTTTCTGTAGATTATTAGATAGTGTTATTTGTGGTTTTATTTCTGGTCCTAGCTTGATTCCTCCTTCCAATAAAACACAAAGATAAAAATTAGGCTGTTTCAAACAGAGCCTTGATTTTTTTTTTTCCTAAAATTTCCTAATCTTTATTGTGTTTCAGACATGTTCTTTACCTTCTTTTCTCAATCCTTCTCTTAATTAATAGAAGCACCTGTTAATCTCTACTTCAGAATATTACATCTTTTGGAAAGTAGAGAAAGGGTTCTAATATCTTCTTCAATCTCAAATATAATTACATTTGATGATGTAAAAAACCCTGTTACCAAATTGTACTTAAAATATAAAATGTATTTTTCTTTGGTGTTTTACCAGGCATTTTTTGAAATCGCCAAACTTTGATGGTTGGTTTAGGAGCCGGCAGAAAGAAATGACACAGAAGTTAGAGGCCCTTCATTTAGAAGCACTCTGTAATGAGGTTAGAAAAATGTGTGCCTATGATTATATTTATCGTCTTGCAATAAAAATATATTCTCCCACAAGTCAGTTTTACTCCCATTTTCATAGGTTGAACGTGAAATTTTTGACAGTTTTGTGAATTCTGATCTAGTAAAACATGAATTTGTTAAACAAGTACAAGCTAGAACTAACTCAGCAAGAGAACAATATGAAATACAGTTCACTTGTCATAACTGTCATCGTTTGTAAAACATACCTTTAGTACTTTTTGGTTTGTTGTATATTTTAAAAGTCAAATACACACACCCACCCCCCAAAAAAAGCTTTTTCCTCTTATTTGGTAATATTATTTTGTTCAGCTTCCATCCTTGGCATCCTTGACAACGTACTTTCAGTTGTGATATAGTTCGTAGCTTTAAAGGTAAAAATTCAGCGAATTTGACATGCTAATTGACAGCTAATTAGACATGGTTAGTAAATAAGCCTACAACTGATCCACAGTAAGTGAAATCTGAGAAGTGAAATCTGTTTATATATAACAAAATGCCACATAAATATTTTTATGTTGTAAGATCCCTTCCTTAATTAAGAAGCCAAAGTGGGTATCAATATAATTTGAGTTAGAACAACCGATAAAGGAATTGCAAGAGGAGAAGACATTGTACAGCTAGAGAGGGAATAGGAAGAACAAAAATAAAGGAAGGCAATGCCACAGCTTTAAAACAAGCAAACAAGATTGCTCTGGTTATTTTTCAAAAGCTATTTGTTGTTATCCCTTGCCTTGTCAATTCCCAAACAGTACAATGTAGCAAATTCAAACAGATTGTTCAAACAGAGCAGCCCAAATAATTTGCAGGTCAGTTATACAACATAGACATATCCAACTGTATTTGACATTGATTTAATCAAAGAAAAGGAAATGTGTTACAAATTTATTACCAATTCTGCTTCTTTATTGTTTTTTCTTTTGATCCACAAAAGAAATGTTTCCCTGTACATGAACAAATGTCTTTCATAGGTGAGTCATAAGGGGGTAGGGGAACAGAACTTCCATAAGAAAATTCACTTGATTGTATCTTACTAGTTATCAACTGTGATCTCCTTTAATGCCCTAGAAACAGTAAGCACTGCCCTGAAGTGCTTTAATATTGCATTGTGCTGGCAGTTCTGATTTGCTAATCATTCACTGCCATTTTGCATTGTAGATGCTCTTTTTCAAACTAAACCTGTTTGGCAAGACTTTTTTCCCCCTTTAATTTATTTGTATTGTGTTTGTGTGCAAGTTTGCTATTAGGTGAAGTACTGGGCAAACAGGCAAATAAAGTAGATTTTGCAGCTCACAGTAAAGACAGTGCATGGGTAAAGTGAGGTTAGCAAATGGCATAGGAATAAAGAAAATACCTATTCTGAACATTAGTTATAGCTTAAGACTACTTTTGAAAATTACACATGTAACCATAAATATTTAAACGCTTAATTTTTTTTTAATTTTAGAACTTGGTTTTCTGGAGTCAGAAGCATACTGAGGTAGAAACGGTGGATCTTGTCTTAAAGTTAAAAAATAAACTGGTAAGTAACTGAATTGAACATGACTTAGCTACATAAAAGCATTATATAGTTGTTTTTTCAAGTACATAAATGAAAATATTCTTCTTGATGTAGGTAAAGAGTCAATCATTCATTCAGGCTTTCAAAACAAAAACAGTCAATTTCAGCCATGCCTGAAAAGTTATTTGGCTTCCCAACATCAGCCAGCTATGCTGGAAGCATTGTATTGCTGGGGTTTTTTTTAAATTAGTTGGAACTCTGGAACTGAGCTGAATCCCCAGGGAAGAAGAAAACCAAATTTTCTTTTTATAACTGAAAGTCCACATCAGTGTTGCTCTCACTGTTGTATGATTGCTGAGAAAACCTGCTATTGTCCAAACTCCTACTCAGTCAACAAATGAGGAATTCATTTTCCATATTTTCTAATACATGACTTCAATATTTCTTAAGGTAAACTTGCAATTTTAGTAGAAATCATGTTTTCTGGTATCTTTGCAGTTGCAGGCTGACAGAGAACATCTTCCTGTGAAAACTGACACACTGAAAAAGCTGCAGACACACATCAATGATATTATACTGGCGCTGCCAGATGACTTACAGGACATCTTGCTCAAAACTGGCACAACATGATTTCTACTGGGCTCTTTTGGTGCTGAAAACCAAAAGGCAAATAGTCTCACAGAAGACAGTGGCTTACCAAGTTTGGAACACAGCTCTAAAACATTAACACTACAACTGGACTGTACTAATAGTATAGCCCACTATATCATTTTCACTGTTTTTTCCACTTCAATACCAATGCAACTAAAGGGATTCTTGTGTCTAATACTGTTTGAAATAAGTGCTCTTAAAGAATAATCTGTGGTCATATGAAGCTGTGCCACAGTATAGGACTACAGTGCAGTGCTGGCATTGCAGAATGTTTTCCAATTGGTGCTGCTATACCCAATCCTACTCAGGGGTAGGCAATATTGATCCTGTACTGTCCTGTTGATGTAGTATCTAATTATTTTTCTTTCTTTTTTTGTTTTAGTTTTTAGCTAGTGGTAAGTCCAACTGACAAATTGGTGATTTGGCCAGAATACCTTATAACTGAGGTATTTTACTAGTAAATCACAGCTTTCAAAACTGTTTAGGAACAACTGAAATTACCAGATCTGTTCTTAACTTTCTGCATTTCTCCTTCTTGTCATCTCTCCAAAATGATACTGATTTGACATCTCTAAAGAAGAGAAGGCAGCTGACAAAAATTTTCTGAAGGGAAGTCTCTTCCACTCAGTGTCAGTTATTAGGGTGCTTTTACATGCCTTAAAGTAATTATATACTAATTTGTGGTTTTAAACTGTTGACATCCAGGATTTCAAGTGGTCACTTGTGTGTAAATGCAAGCATGTAGTGTTCATCACAGGAAATAAACACTATGGTGTTCTAATAGGGATTTTAAAATCGGTGATTTGGGTAGAGTTAGCTGATACACAGTCTGTTTCGGTTGGACATCATACCAGTCAGCTCTTGTTATAATTTGTAACCTTATTATTTGTGGCTTACACTAGTCAAGTGTTTGAGGAGGTGATGAGACTGGAGGGAGAAGATGTTGGCTTCAGCTGAAAAAAGCCTCTGGACAGGTCAGACTGGCAAAAAAAATTGTAGCATGAAATTATTCTCGGTATGTGCATACAGCAGACATGCATAAAGAGTAATTTCCTCTTGCATTATTAAGCAACAAGAATGGGATGTTTATCTTCTTGAACAAGTTTCAGTGGTATATAAGAACTCAGCTGTTCCACATGTAGTGTTGTACTTTGACCAGTTTCAAGTACAGTAAATGTAATGCTACTGTGTACACACAGCATATACTTTTATATGTCAAGTGCATCACAGTTATTTAAAAAAACCACTCCGCTTTTAAGCGCTTGGATAGAATTTTTAAAAACTTATGACATAATCCTGCTATAAGAAAATGCTTTTGTATAACAAATATTTCATACCATCTTTCTAAAAATGTCTTATTTAGATATAAAGTGTCACAACTGTATTTTTATGAAAATAATGTATTTTAATACTGTTATGTTTTGTACACAATTACTCATGACCAAAAGTTTAATGTATCACATTACTTAAACTATACCACTTCAGCATTAATTGCTAACTTGAAAAATTTTTTTTTGCACGTCCTGATGAAAAGCATTTTTAATCCAGAAATTATTAAGTGGCCATTCATATCCTAAGTTATCTTAAATATTTAACCTGGAGCACTGTATAGTTCCATGTAAACTGGTAACAACTATGATAACTAGCACATGACTGCAAATACGTATTTTTTTAAACAAAAATAAAAGAGTCTGATTTTTATTTTTTTTCCTTTGGAAGTTACCTGACTTAGAAAATGGGTGTGTTTGGTTTTTCCCCTCTCCTGTGTAAGCAAAGCTGTTCAGCTTGCAAAGACTGCTGCTTGATGAAGCTGTATGCCTGAGCTGACCAGAAATGTGATGGAGTAGTGTTGTAGTTTGATTATACATCATGGTTGGAATATGACAGAGCTGCAGGATCCTCAGCAAAGGAAATGGCAGGGCCTGGGTTTTAAAGCTAGTGTTCACTTCTAAAGCAAGCGTTTATTAGATTGTACTCAAAGCACTGAAATACTGAAAGGTATCTAGTAACAACTCAGACACAGTAAGAATAGGCCAGCTTGGAGATCTAGAAAGTAACTATCCTCAAGTACAGGGAAGCTTAACTTTCCTAGCCAAAAAAAAAAAAAAAAAGCGTAAACACTGAATGCTCTGAATAGAAGATAGGTAAGTATTGGAAACCTAGAACTGCGCTCTTAAGATTACAGCTTCCTGCTTGCTAGTTTTCGTAGTTGATCAGGATCATATTAACATCTTAGGCATGACCTAGATTTAAGGTATGATTTATTATTTTATAAAAATACAACTTTCCATCTTAATAACACCAGGCTTTTGGTTCAGAAGAACAAAATTTAGAACAAGATTTTCAACCTTACCCATAACCAAAGCTGTGAATACCCCAGCCCTGGATGTGTTCACGATTGTGTTTGGACAGGACACTGAGGACCTAGTGTAGTGGAAGGTATCCTTGTCCATGGCATGGGGGTGGAATGAGATGATCCAACCCTTCCAACCCAGACTCTTCTATGGTTCTATGAAAAGAACAGCTTAAAGTGTCTGGCTTAGTAGCCAAATGTTAGGATCTGGTTTGGGAGTATCTTAATAAAGATCATTAACAATATTTTTCTTTAGTAGAGGATAAGTAAATACCTTCTGTTAATAGACTGTTGACCCTGGCTTGGTTCAGTTTTACTCCCCTCTTACCTCCCGGTGTCTGGTGCTCCCTGGCCCGTAGACCGAGATCAGTTCGGTGCCACGCTCGCCCTGTGCTGCCGCTCGGGGCCGCGGGGGAGGGTCAGGGCGGGGTGAGAACACCGCCCTGCTGTGCCCGGGGTGCCTAAGAATCACTACTGTAGTAGTGGATAGAGATATAAAAATAATAATAGTATAGTAATAGTAACATATCACAGTGCTGCTTTTTGTTGGTTTGTTTTGGTTTGCTTTTTCGGGGCGGAGGGTGGGCTTGTTTGATTTTTTAAAAAATTATTTATTATTATTTTTGTCCCTGTCGCTATTGGGGTGCATTTGGAGGCTCTCCGAGGATTGTTTTCACCAGTCTCTCGCTGCGGGCTGCGAGCGCAGCGTTACCGGGGCTGCTCCGTGTCCCGGCGGCCGAGGCGGGGTCCGCCGCACCCAGCGTGCCCTGCGCGACCCGGAAGCTGAGCTGGGCGGGTGGGTGCGCCCGCCTACATCCCCCGTCGTACCCCGCGGCACCGGCAAATGCGCGCGGGGCTCAGGGCGGCGCGGCGCCTGCCGGGAGCTGTAGTCCCCGCCTCGCCGGGGCCGTGTGGCGGAGGGCGGTGCCGCGGCCGGGGGATGTGGCGAGCGTGACGTGATCGTGTCCGCGTTGGAGCCGGGGCGGCCGCGGTGAGCGTGACGTGGCAGAGACCGAGCGAGGTCCCCGGTCACAGAGCACCCGCCGCCGCCGCCGGGCTCCCCTCGCGCGGAGGGATCTGTGCGTGCACACCGGCCGGGCCGCGCTCCCTCCCGCCCTCCTTCCCTCAGCGCTCCCCCGCCGCCGCCCAGCGCCGCCGGAGCCGCCATGGGCCTCACCATCTCCTCGCTCTTCTCGCGCCTCTTCGGCAAGAAGCAGATGCGCATCCTCATGGGTGAGGGACACCGCGGAGCCCGGGCCGGCCGGGGCCGCACAGCCGAGTCTCGCCGGACGGGGGAGGGGAGGCCGCGGGTCAAAGCGGGGGAGTCGCCCGGTCCCGGGCTGCGGGGCGCGGACACCGCGCTGTGCCCGTCCCATGGGCTGGGGGGGCGTTGGGAGAGCGGCGGGGACGGAAGGGTGAGCGGATCGGGCTGTATTTGCCCTTCCTTTTCTCCCGCCGTGTTCCCGTTCCCCTCCTTGCCTCGCCCGCCGCCCTCTGGTCCCGCCGTGCACGGCGAGGCCGAGCCCCGCTCCCGCACCTGCGCCGGGCCGCGCGCGGAACAAAGATGGAATTGCGGCCGGGCAGGGCCGGGTGTCCCCGGGCGAGGGGCCGAGCGAGCCCCGCGTCCCGGCCGTGCCCTCCTGCCCCGGCACTGCGGCTCTGCAAGCAGGATGTGACAAAGCCTGGTGTGTGCAGCACCAGGGGCGTAAGAACTGCCGTATAATGGCCGATATTCGGCAGCTGTAGGGAGCTGTACTGTCTGTATCCTGACTCTTGTGAAAGGGCGTTTCGGTATAGCCTCTGTGGGCATTAGTTCTGTGCCTCGTGTACAAACCCATAAAACCTTTTAGCTGCTCTTGCAGTACTTGCTTAGTTTTACTGTCTCCCCATAATGATTTATTTTGAATATCCATTTATTTTGAAATTATCTGTTCCCTTGACACGGGCTGAGTAGGAGTTGGAGCCAGTGGCTCTTGAAGATTCTCACTTTCAGATTATAGTTCAAAAGGTCAAAGCCAGCACATACTGCATTGGTATTTCCTCCTCCGCTTTGAGTTCTTCCCTGCCTTCTTCCACCCACCTACCCACCCCTGCAAGCTTTATGTACAAACAGTTCTTAGCCTCTAAATTTTTCTCAAATTCTGTTACCAGAGTGAATGGAATTTAGTTCATGGCCATTGACTGAAGTAGCTTGTTGTAAGGAACTATATAAAGTGCTCATTTGGATATAGCCAGCAATGGGAGTGGGTTCTAACTGAAACTTCCTGGCACACACCCATCCCCAATGCTGCTCGGATATGCACAGCAGACACAGCAGTGCAGCTTTTTTTATTTATAATCTTTCAGGTTCTCCATATATTTTGTGATGGCAGAGTTATTGCATACCCAGTAATTTTTGTTGTACCTTATCTGTTTGAAAATAGAGACTCTCATCCATTTCAAAATAATTCCAGTAATTTTAGTCTTCAAGGCTATTTAGTTCATGTGTTGGTTTCATGGAGGTAATTTGATTGTCTCCCTAACAGCCAGACTCTTCATATGTCTCTTAATGAACGAAGTGAAGTCTTCAAGTGATCTTGACTGTAGGTTGTAGGATGAGACAGTCTCTGTGGTATTTGTAGTTCTCTTACATTCTGCAAAGTACTGAAAACAGGAAAGTGATGTCATACATATCAAAACCGCTTGCAAAGCTCTTCATTGGTAGGAAATTAGGTCAAATTTAGGTTAGAGATGGCTTTGGAAGGTGCACTTTCTAGCAGT
Source organism: Corvus kubaryi (assembly GCF_017639235.1). NCBI lineage: Eukaryota > Metazoa > Chordata > Aves > Passeriformes > Corvidae > Corvus > Corvus kubaryi. The sequence goes on from NW_024580670.1 coordinate 12,183,721, forward strand.
TTGTTCAAATGAATTTATTTTTTTATTTCTTAAAATTTTTGATTTTAAGGCCTTATATTAAAATGCGGGGCTGGATCAGAGCATGGGACAGCACCATATTTGTTAGATAGTATAGGAGAGTAAAACTTGGGGTATGTTGTGATGAGAGTGTGTTACAGGACAAACTGGATGATTAGAAGCAGAATGTTACACTGGATGTGACATAATTTGTGTATACCTGTAAAACAAAAAATAATCTCTTTATAGCATTCTACATCATATATCAGTACTTTGAGGAGAGACGTCTGAATGAAATGAATACTGGGATAGAATTAAAACTTTTCCTCAAGGTTATAATTTTTGGTGTATGGTTTGAGAATGGGCTGTACAAGGCCAAGCATTTAAGTTTCCATATGTAGAACACCAATTAAGAAATAACTTTATGAGGTAAAGTACTTAGGGGAAAAATATTATGTGAGTTGATAATGAACAGATGATTAATTTATAATTCTAACTCCCTCTTCACAGCTTTCTTTGGTTTCTGCAGAATTGAAGATAAATTAGAATTAATTTAGCTCCTAGAACAGACTTTGTGCTATTGAGTTCTGCAGAATTTGAGTATTTCTCATCAGGGACCATTACCAACAGCACTCACTTATCTGTTATGTTCTCAAACTCCATTTATGGTAATAGGTGGACATTTAATGTTATCCTGTTACGGAAATTTTGTTTTTTAAAAAATGCACTTGTACAATTATTTTTCAAAAACATTAAGTTACTGTTTGGAAGAAATGCTTGAAAAAAAGAGTCATGCATTTTCTTTATAAATAGGCATAACATGAGGGAAAAGAAAGAACTGTGGGATAGGGCTGAATGTCTGAAAGTCAGATTAGGCAGCTGGGGCATCAAGAGTAGAAACACTTGAGTCCTAACCCTACATGCACCTGTCTGTGAAACTCTTCACTGATGGTCTTCTGTCCTTGGAAAAAAAAAGATATAAATTCATTGTGCACCTTCCAGTATCATAATTTAGTGTTCTGTATCTTGGTGTAGCTGTGCAAGTGTTAACTGACATAGCAACTACTCAGGAGTTTCAAATACAAAGGTAATTATTAAATACATTGGGTGGAAAATGTCAGATTCTTTGGGAGTTGTGTCGCTGTACAGATCATAACCATTTAGCTGTTTTTTATTTGTGGGGGTGTTTTTTTAGACAGCTGTTGGTTTGCATGCTGTTGGCATTCTATAGTTTTTATGAAGTTCTGTGCTGTGATAACAGAGGCAGCTTGATATTCAGCCACCAGTGATCAAAGAGGAAGTTGGTTAATGAAGGATGTGATGTGGTCAGGGATGATGTTCCCAGGGACAAGTGAACTAGAAGCTTGAGATTTAGAAACACAACTAACAGGCTGTAAATAAAACACTCTTTAAGAGGAGTAAAGGGCTTAGAAACACAGTGATTTTAGCAGCACATGAAAGCATTGTAGATATTTTTTTTCCAGCTAGAAGAAGAGGATGTTTGATTCAGTTTAAAGATAAATGGTTGCAAATACAGGTCTGTGCTTCCCATCTGTACTTTATTGTAGTCTTGGTGCTTTGCAGTACAACTGCTGAACGTTAACTCTTCATCGAGTCTCGTACACCTTGGTCTTGACACTGGTCAGTCAGGCAGTAGAATCAGTGAAAATATAGAATTGGAAATTTACTTTGTTTGGGGATTTAAGATGTGGCTTTTAATCTTGATGAAGTTTATGATGTGGCAGTAGCTCATAGATTTGAATTTAGTGTTCCAGTTCAAATGTAAACGTGTTTATTCTTGGATTACTAAAAAAAATAGTTACACTTTCTACCAGCTCAAAAGATTAAGTGTGATTTAGTGCTCTGAAATTTTTGAAAAGGGTGGTAAATTGCAAATTGGAGTAAGAAATATGAATGGATGCTTTGCTTTTCATGACTTGCTTCTTTAGACTTCGTAGCATTTGCAGTTTGACCAAAAGAGGTGGTTTTTGCAAATAGGGTCACGGTGATTTGCATAAGGTCCTTCCCTCAGTTAAGCTTCTGCCTCAAGTGTGATGCCAGAAGAAAACATGTATCCATAACCCCATAGCTCAGCCTGCCTCAGTGCAAAGTCCAACGGCTTAATCAAGAGTTGTGGGTAAGAGTGGATTTAAGCGAAGTCTCTGGGCTTTGTGCTTACATAGGCGCTGTAGCCTTCTGCCAGCACCACTGAGGTGTTGGTGGGTCATGGCACAAGGGTAGAGTGGGTAACTGGGGCAATATTTTTGTAATTTAGAAAGTAGTTTAAAATTCTTGACTAGTTTCTAATTTCTTAACTCTGAGTCATGTCTTCAAATGGATCTCAATACCCCATGTACATTCTTTGAAATGAGATTAGCTTTTTTCTTTGTCTTTATCTCTGTTGTTAGTATAAACCTCAAATACGCTCTAACAGTTTGTGTAGACAGTGGCATCTTTCTTACATCGTTAATTTTAACAGATTTTGTCAGTGTTTGTTATATTGATAACAGAGTTATTTTTTTGGTGGGGAGCAATAAGAGGAGAATTTTGAGTAGTAGTTGTAACTAATTGGTGGTTCACTAAATTATGTTATGTTTAATTTACTGGAAAAAAACCCTATCATATCATGTATGGGCATTATATGTTCCTATCAAGATCTAGGCATCCTAACAAGTGCTTACTTGAGGCTGACCTGTGTGAAAATAGTGTTGGGTTTCAAGCATTGTGCTGTTACAAACATTGCCTTTCAGCATAGATGGAGTGTTTGAGGGTTCATAAGTTGGCTTAGAGGGTTTTGTAAGGTGACTTGACACTTCACTGGTGTGGGGAAAATTGTGGCATTTACAATTTTCATGACTTGCAAGTTCTTGTGTAACTTCTGCTGCACTGTGGCTTTTTTTTTGTTCATGCTTGTGTGTGTTTCTGAAAGAAACCAACACTTAAACAACAGCAAACTTAAAACCCTTAAATTTCATTTTGAGTATTTGGGCAGTCAAGGAGCTTTGGTTTTGGTGGTAGATTCCCACCCCACCCCCTTTCCTTCATGCTGTCATGACATTAAGGATTAGAACAACTTTTTTTTTTTCCTAACTTGCAATCACATTACCAAAGAAACTGCATTGGTATGTTTAATCCTGTGTGCACTATTAGAATATAGGACAATTATAGATAGGGTTTTTAAATTAGTTTGCTGCAACAGCAGTTTGTGCCTTGAGAAAGAGGAGGTTTTTCAAGAGTTTGGTTTCATTCTGAGTAAGTAGGTAATTTTGAATTCCATTTTTTTGGTGATTCTAAGGAAACAGTTGTATTATTAATAGGCAAGTCACCAAACCTCTTAAAGCTTAATATATTGCAGTTGCAGAGTAGGTAGTTAACTGAGAGCACTTAAGAATATGTATTATCCTTATAAAATGAGGATAGCATTTGGTTTCTTGCAAAAGAATTAATTCTTTTGATGGGGTATATTTTTGTTTGGACAAAATGTGATTGACTGTGTTAAGTTTCGCAGATAGACATTTTGTGCTGTGGTGTTTAGTACCTGCTGTTTATGGAGGTGCTTGTGTGCTAGGTATTGGGTTCTAATTTGAAGAATTCTATTCTGAGTTACACTTATGTGTTCTAAAATGCGTCACAATAAGCAGTTTCACAAATAGTTTTGGAAAACTACAATGTATGCATACAGTGTTGGTGATATGTTTCCAAAAAGTCTTTTGGGCTTGATTTTATTTTATTTCTCAAGGATCACATATTTAATACTACATAGCTTATTTGGAAAAACATCAAGCTTAATTTTTGTTTTAGAAACAGAAGAGCAAATTTAAGTGCAGCAGATCTTGTGTAAAGACCAACAGTGGAGGCTCCTAATGGACGCATCCTAGTGCATCTCAATGTATAGAAGCGATATCCTGGAGAGAAGTTACAGCCCTTGGGGTGTATGTGGAGGGATGATGAGAGATTCCTTATATACGTGGTTTTGTCAGTGCTAAAGAAATGTTTTAGCAAAGGGAGGAGAGACTGGAATAAGGAACACAGAAGTGTCTTTGATGGATAGTGCCAGCTTCAGTTGGTCCATGTGCCTGTGAAGCTGAACTTTGCAGAAGGTTGAGTAAGTGAGGCCTTCCTGAGCTTAGTGAAGTAACAAATGTGTGATCAGTTAGAAATTGTGTGCTGCTTGTAGATTACTGCTAGGCTTTTAAAATCTTCCTGATTTAGACAGAAGAAACTTCCAAAGTGAATGATAAAGCTTAATTAACACAAATACTAAGAAAGATGACTAGAAACTTGTGAATCCTTAGGTTGTGAATGGAAGTGTCTTACTGAGCTTGTTTTCCTTATGGCTTGTTCTCTCTCAGTGCTGGGTAGAGGAGGTGGGGAAAAACATAGTTTATCAGCAGTTAATTAACAGTGTTTAAAAAGCTGGTTTTAGTAAAAAAACCCCTAGTACTCTGCATGTACAATGGCATGTTTTTAAATTAGCAGATTGTAGTTCAGTTTATGAACTAAATCAATTTTTCTCTTCCTTCTAGTTGGTTTGGATGCTGCTGGTAAGACAACCATTCTTTATAAACTGAAACTAGGAGAAATTGTCACCACAATTCCCACTATTGGTAAGATCACCAGTTCTTATATCTTTATTCTTGTTATTCTAAACCTGACAGGCTTCTGAAGGGTGCAGGGACTTCCTATCTTTGCTGTTAGAATAAGAATCAAGACAAACATGAACTGTCTGGTACTGCCATAACATAACTGTGTCAGACCAAAGAGACATCCTGACCAGAATCCGTTGTCTGACTCTGGCCAGTAGCAGATGCGCAGGAGGATAGGAACCGGATCAGTAGCACCTCTTCCCCCAAACACCATGAGCCTCACAGTTTGTGGCTGGAAGATTTGCTCAGCCACTTGGACTTGGATTTAAGTGATTATTATTTTTTCTCCCTTCAGTCAATTTTATTCCTGATCCACCAATTCAATATTGAGAAGCCATTTTATACATACTTGGGAGAAGTGTAGCTTATGAAGTATCTATCTTTAACATGGTTAGAATTATGTTTTAACACCAGAATTAAATATTCTAATTACTAAACTCCTTCATTTTTAGGTTTTAATGTGGAGACGGTAGAATATAAAAACATTTGTTTCACAGTTTGGGATGTTGGTGGTCAAGATAAAATTAGACCTCTTTGGAGGCATTATTTCCAAAACACACAGGTAAGAGTTCTCAGATGGCAGTAGTTAAAGACCTGTTTTGTAAAGCCTCATTGTGTTTTGTAGAGTATATATGGAAAGTTGTTTTCTTTCTTTCAGAAAGGCTCTGCACTAGAACCTGCAACTTCTGAGGGTACCCAGATTTTATTCTAGTTGAAGTTAGTTTACTCTAAGGGCTTCAAGCCTAGTTGTGAGTGTAGCCTCTCAAGGATCAAGTCCTTTAGGATTTACCAGTGTTCTGTAATGTGCCAGAGCAGCTGGTTTCTTGTGAGGAACTCTTAAAATATACGGCTTTTACTATGCTGTATCAGTGTCTTTAGTAAGCTGAGTGTCTAAAATATGATAAAAGATCTTGTTAACAGTTGATGAAAAAGTATCAGCTTCACCCTGATGTGACTAGAGTCAGTTTTTGGGACATAAATGTGATTCCTTTGGTTCACAAGTAATGACGTAAATTGCTTAGTAGTGTCAGAAAACTTTTGGACTGGGTTTGTTTGGAGTTTTTTTGTGTTGAATATAGAATTGTTTCTATGATATTTGTGTGCAGCACAATGCATATGATTGGTGCAGAAAAATAGTGAGGTCTGGATTGACAAAAGGGACCTTGCACCTTATTGTTGTGAACAGAGTAATACTTAATTTCAGTTCCTTATTACTGTCCTGTTACTGAATACTTCTAAAAGACACATCTCTTTCATTGAAGAGAATGATAAAAGTAAGGTTTTCAGACTGAAAGGTTAAGAGTAAATTGTGTAAGAAGGACACTTGAATAACAGAGATGCTATTCAAAATACTGTTTGGTACAAACTTTTTAAAACAAATTCAGACATTCCTTTAACAGTGTGGGTTTTTTCAGTGAAATATGAGAAGTTGAAGCACTTGTGATTTTCAATATGATGAGTGAAAGGGGAGGGGGGAAGAGTTCATTTTTGTAATTTTGCTGCATTTTTTTCATAACTTTATTTTGAAGTTGAGACTTAGGTAGTTGTTCAGACACACATCATGCATTGTTTAAACAGAAATTTCTGTTAAATTTGTCCCCTCTCTTAGGTAAGCAATCACAATATTCAATATGAGTTTTAACATAGTGCTGCACATTTGCATTGGTTTTTTCAAATCTGCTAAACTTTCTACAGGGCCTCATTTTTGTGGTAGACAGCAATGACAGAGAGAGAATCCAGGAAGCAGCAGAAGAGCTGCAGAAAATGGTAAATATCAGTATCTTCTTGAAGTATTATTGTTAGACTGACTTTGTCCTATTTTTGGATGTTTGTCAGTTTCCCTAAGAGATTTAGGATTTAAAAGTTCTAGGGACTTTGTACAGTGCATATTGTATTCACGTGGTAATTCTGGGTCATGTAGTGCACAGAGTTGTAATTTCAACTCTGTAGAGAACTAATAATGTGTCAGAACCTTTCATTCATGAAACCTTGATAGATGCAGCAGAAAAAGAATTTGGGAAGAACAAATTGGTGCTAGAGAATGTTTCATCAGCAGGGTGCCCATAAATTTAAACTTTCTAAATTGAAAATTGTTTCCTTAATTGCAGGAGTTCTGTTGTATATTAGTTAAATTTCACTCAGTACTTATTAGTGACTTCAGGAGCAAGAGTGAAGATGTTTACAACCCTTAAATCAGTATTTAGATTTTTTTAGTGTTTGTTGAAGTAACTGATATACTTAACTGAGGTAATTTAATAACATGCCTATATTTTCTGTTAGCTTCAGGAGGATGAGCTGCGAGATGCAGTGCTGCTTCTGTTTGCAAACAAACAGGATCTGCCAAATGCCATGGCAATCAGTGAAATGACAGATAAACTAGGTCTTCAGTCCCTGCGTAACAGAACTGTAAGTGCTAAACTTTCTGATTGCTGAACTCTTTTCTACTTCTATTTTATATCATAAACATGAATTTCCTCTAAGGGAAAGGGTAGTTTTCACCTCTTTCTGTAGAAAGATGCACATAACTGCTGCTAAACTTTATAACGCGTAATTCAGGTCCTTGTTCAAAGTAAGTGATTTAGAAGTATAATCCAGTGTGTACAGCTGTTACAGGTGTTTCATTTTTTACCTTTTTCTGAAAACATACAAATACTCCAGTCAGTCACTGAAATACACACATCCAGCATTTGACAAAAGAATATGATGGGCTTTTCTGTTTTCACAATATTCTGGGAGAGCAAATGCATTCTGCATTCCCACTTCCAGGAGGAAATTAAGTAGCTTCTGAAGCATTTGATTCCATCTGCTCAAGCTTTAGAGATGCAGGTTTGCTTCACATAAACCATCCCACCTTTTGTAGTCTCAGTGTTTGTATTGACACACAAAGATCCTGTCCGTAGAAGCTGTTTTCAGAGGTCCATTCATTTAGATAATTCCATGTCCACCTCCTGAAGAGCAGTCTTCCAGAGACAAGAAGTCGTTTTCAGCATGTAAACCAAATACAAGTTCTGTATTTGTTTCTTGGTGCCTTAAACTGTGTTGTAGCCTTTAGTAGGCCAACACTTGAGTTTCTGGATAATGTCTGAACCTCCTCTACCCTATGTGTACTTCTCAAAACTTTAAAAAATACCATTTGTTCAATCTTGACCCTACTTACAGCACAAAACAGTACTGAAAGAACACTATTACAACACTAACACAGTTATAACAACACTAAAGAGTCTCACATACTGTCATAACTTAGCTTGCATTTTGTCAGTATTTAAGTTTAATTTTTGTGTTCTGCGTTAACAGTGGTATGTCCAGGCTACCTGTGCTACACAAGGAACTGGTCTGTATGAGGGACTTGACTGGCTGTCAAATGAACTCTCAAAACGCTAATTCCAACTGGATGACTCTTTCACCAGGGACATGTTTGATATAAGTGGTCTAGGCTTGTTACAACAAAATTAGTTTGCATCTTGGTTATTACAGTATCTGGAACTGATATTTGGGCAGGATATTACAGCGTTTCAACTTATTTCGTTGCCAATTATTGTTTACCGAGCTACATGTTGCAAAGATAGCAATATGCTTGGGTAAAAAATCTCCTTAACTTGGAAAAAGTGTATCTTCTGATTTTATTCCCCTTGTTAGCCTAAATGCCTGAGTATAGTTATTGTGACATCTTTAAGATCTGTTTTGAATACTCTTTGAGCCCCAATAAATTAATGTTTTAATTTTTTTTCTCCCTGCTACTCTTAGTTTACTGATGCCCTGTTTCATTCCTCAGACAGTCTGCTGATTTAAAAATGTAGCATTCTATATGTATTTATTTCTCTCCCTTGCCAAAAAGATTTCCTAATACTGCTTGTTCCAAGCCAAGGAAATACTCTAAAACACTATACAAATCTACTGCACTGAGGAACATTTTATTAATCCTTGGGTTCTGTTAGCCCAACTTGCCTTTGTGTGAATTGGATTTGATGGGTAGAATAGTTCTGTGCTGGTTGCGAAGAGCTCATGTTGAGGTTGTTTTTAATATTCAGCAGATTGTCTTCCTTTATGTTGTATCTTTTTTTTTATGTTGCATGTTGCTTTTTGGTATCAGCCTGACTATTTTTGCCCAGTGTATAATAGTTCTGCTGAAGTTTTACTGTTTGTTGGTGAACATATCTTCATAAGGAAATTTTGGAAAATTCATCAAACTCAATGAATTAGTTTCTTCATAACCCACTTGGAATTATTCCTAATAAAATGATAAAATGTATAGTTCTGTGTATGCTCTTCTTGAGTCCTGAAATAGTTGAATGCAAATTATCACTTATTCTTTTTCCATATACTGAGCTTTCCTGCAGCTTGAATATGAACACCAGTCTCAGATTTTCACTTGTTTGGAGCTGTGTAGAGCAGGACACAGAAGGGAGGCAACCAAATTGTATACAGTGCAGTAGAGTAGCTGTCATCGGGGCTTACATAATTCTGTAATGTCTTTTGAAGTTGTAAACCTAAAATTCCTTTTAAGATGTCCAGATATGAAAATACTAACAGTTAAAAAATTGTAATAAAACAAATTCGAACTGCCTGAAAAGCATGCATGTCTGTTTCATAGTTGTATCTACATGTGAAAACCAATGTGGGTTCCAGTAGGAGAGTCACACGTTTTGTTGGTGGCTAGCTGGGAAGGTAACTTGAGTGCTTTTACAGGGATGTAGCAAATACTACAATAATGCTGATAATCGCCCCCCAAAATCTTCTCTATACAACTGCTACTGTCAGCTTTCATATTTCTGTCCCCTTACACCTCTGTAGTTCAAAAGGCATAAATTAACGTGTTTTGAGGCCACTATTAATGGGTAGTTTAGAATCTGTTTTTCTGTTGCCTGTCTGCTGTATCAAGGCAAATATTGCTCAACCCTCCAGCTAAAATATGCTGTTCTATTGATTGGATGTCTTCAGGAACTGAAAGCATGATTCTGTTGCAGTTTCAGGCTAAGTGCTCCTCATTTTCCACCCAGGTCTGGTTACCCTTGCTACAAGAAATCCTGGTGATGAGGTCCAGTAAACTCAAGCTAGTTTTGGTTCAGAACACCTTCCTGGGCAGCTTCTGCTGTAAGTGAGGTTTAAGTTCTTAGAAGGTACTGTTACTGTGAACACAGCTAAGCAGGGAACATTCCAGAGTTTCTGAATACAGTAATTAAGTGTCTTCAAATGTGTAACGGAAACCCAGGAGACAGTGTAAGGTGAGAAGGGTTTTGCCTGCACCTTTAATGAAATGCTGATTACTTATTAACCCAAGCTGATATACCCATGCATTTGATCAGTAGCTGTTGATGTGCATATTTCTAGCAATGCAGTTCCTTGAGTTAAACCTTAAAAGGTACACCTTATTCAGAAGAGACAGCTTGTGCCTAATGCAAGCTGGTTTTTGTAGTCCCAGTAGGTTAAAATGAAACAGTGCTTGTTACACAGTTAGAGGTAGTATTTAAATGAAACAGTAGATACTTAAATTAGGCCTATTACCATGAAGGAAACATTCTGCCTGGGAGACATTTAATTATTTAAATGAGTTAATATTCAAGTTTAGGTGAGCTCTGTTAAGCCACTATGCTTTTGAGTTGTAGCATGTGTATAAGTTCATATTTCAGAGTCACCATGTTTGGGTTTTGTATCAGTAGGTGTAATTCTGCTATAAAATGAATAATTTCTCAATGTCAGAAAGTAATTAAGATCTTCAGCCTCATTTAAGAGTGATAGAGTCTGCATGAGGGTTAAGGCTACAGCTTGCATGGAAATACAGTAAGACAAAGTTAATGTTGTATATCAGTAACAACATACAGTACAGCCCTTCTCGCCAGAGGAAGATGAAATTCCCTTGAGCATCCAATTTTTTCATGTCTGTTAAGAGTTTAGGTAGTAACATGGTTTGTCATTTCCCTATCAGAAGTCAAATACCTGAACTGAGCTGCTGTCCCAGAAGTTCAAAATCTTGAACAGGCATGAGACTGCTAAAAATGTGTTCCTCATTCACTGTAGTGACAGGAAATCGTGAGTTTCAGTAGCTGAAATTTCTCTTTGTAAACATCAGCTTCATATTCAAACAATGGGTAAGTTCTACTGCACTGGGGAATTAGTCAAGTAATATTTGTATATGGGAGGCTTTATTTCAGTGTGTCAGATGGCCAGCTTAACTATAGAGAACAAAGTACTGAAGAATGAGTGGGTTTTCTTTTATTTGACCGTGGTGACAATTTATTTCTAGATTAAGTACATGCATGATTTTCATTTTTTTCATTGCTTACAGAAGTGGCCCATTTGTGTAAAGCACTGGTTTGGGTTTTGCTAGTAACAAAAATTCAGAGCCCAATTATTAGTCCCTTGTTAAGAAATCTTTCTAAAAAGGTTTGGACAAAGGCAGTTTGAGTGCAATATGATGAAACTTTGCACATCACCGTGTCCAAATAGTCTTTCCCACCCTTGTCAAGAATGGGGACTTAAGAAATTACATTCTGTATGCTGCTGTTGGATTTATGAATAAAGCAGACCTGCCAAAACTGAAATGTTTAAGGCCTTTCCTCTTACTGGAGGAGCTGGAAGATTTGAAGCTATTTTCTTTTTATGCCAAGAATGTGAGAAACGAGGCAACTACACAGTTAGAGATGTTGAAAGCTCTGATGCCTTAGCACACTGGGTATTGTTCCCCTTGGGTTTTTCATACCATTTTTCTCCTCTCCTTTCTTCCTCCTCCTCTCAATCATATTTAGCATCATTGCTTGCTTTATCACGATACATGAAGGTACTTTACACAATGCTTGAATTATACCCTTCAAAAATAGCAATGACACAAGAGATGTGCAAGAATTCAAGTACTGTCACAGGAGGCTAAGAGACCCCTTTGTCTGGAATGGATATGGTCAGGGAAAAGAATAATAGGAGTTCCAAGTTGCCAGACCAGTCTGAGGGATCTGGCAGAACTTGGTTTATTTTGTGTGTATCAAATACACAGGTAAACATTTCTCAATACCCAGAGCCTAAAAACGAGCCAAGTCTGCTGCCTCCAGAAGGCCAGTGCTTCAGTTTCCTTAGTTCTGTCATGTTATTGTGAGTGATGAGTTTGTCCACAGCAGGATCCAGCGTGAGAAAAGAAACTTCTCCCTCCTTAGACAACAGCCAGGCAGGAAGCAGCATAGTCTCTCTTGAATTGAATGAATCAGAGATGGGAAATTCAAGTAGAAGGCAAAGAGATTTTCCTTTTTCCTTAATGGCTGGTCTGAGGAAGTAGAGTAATCAAAACAAACAAATTCCACACACACTTACAAAGAGGCAAAGAAAATCCTACCCCATCTTTTGTTGTGAAGGGCATGGACCATTCCAATTGCTGGATGAGGAACAAATACAGGTGAGTTTAGGTTTATGAAATAAAATAGAGACAAGCTGAATGGGACTTCCACAAATGTGGGTTCTGGATGGGATATAGAGAGGAAGAATTAATTGCTGGGCAAGGTCCAGAGATGTAGGAACAGCTAAGATGGGAGTTAAAATCACCATATGTGCAGTAGGAAGCACCATATGTTACCTCACACAGATGTAAATACAGCTTGGGAGCATGGGGCTTTGGGCCAAAGGTGTACTTAAGGGTTGTCTTTCACTCAAAAAACCCAGGTTTTTTGAACTGTGCCTCTCTTAATCTAAACCCTAGTGCTGCATTCTCATTCCAGACATGCTGACATGTTCCTGACAGGCTGCTATTGGCAGTCAGCATCTGCTGCTGCAGTTTCCTAATTAAAGGGAGGATACTGTGTCTGGAGATTCCCCACCACCAGCTCAGGGGGCTGAATTTCCTCCTAAATGTAGTAAAGGATTATCTGCTATGTGCAAGGGCCTGTTCCAGTGCCGTGTTTGTCCTCACCACTTGCTTCCTGCAGATTCCAGCTTCCCTGTGCGCTGCCTCTCCCTGCTCTGAAGGAGGAAAGAGGCAGCAGCCCGAGTGCCAGCACAGCGAGCAGGAGCGAGCTGCCGTTTCTTGGAAGGGAGGTAGAGCACCAGGCCAGTCTGTTCTCTAAACAGCTCCATCTTCTGGTTCCAGGGATAAGTTACAGATTTTTAATGTTTGGGTTTGGAAAAGACAAAGTAACCCAGGTGTAATGGATTGCTACTTAAAAATGAGGAAAGTAATGTTCTTTCAAGTTACAAGGGGAGCTCAAGTAGCCTATGTAATACACTCTCACTTCCAAACTTCACAATTGCAATCTTACTGTTCCAAGTGACTGAGACATTTTTCTTGCCAGCCTACAAGCCTGCATTACTCAGTGGAATTTGTTATTTTTCCCTCTCAATTTTTTTCAGAGCTGGCAATTTGTAGGCCTCTATATTTCTGACTCAGCTGTAATGCAGTCATTCTCAATGTTTTCCCTGGTCTTGATACTGAATTTTTCTCTGGAACAGGTCTTCCAATTAATCTTTCTGCCCTTTAAGATGCCATATGCTTGCAAATTTTACATCTTCAGGTGAAAGTGTTCCCTCCTTTACTAAATTAGTAAAAACTATTTGCCCAGATGGGGGTTTACAGCCTCCATTCTGTTTGCAAGATTTTCTCCTCACACCTCTATCTTGAAATTTAGTTGTGAATCACTGATACTTTTATCATCAACTTTGCGGTCTAGAAGAATACAGACATCAACTCATGCAAGACTGAATTACACTTTATTTTTAATTAGAACAGTAACTGATCAAAGACCCCACCCAAATTATTTAGGGTCCAATTTTTCGGGAAGAATCCACTAGTGCAGTGATCTAACATCCTTCATTGCCACTTTTATTGCCACATTCCATTTTGCTTCCCTTTTGTATCCAAAGGTGCTTAGCTGAAGTGCTGACTTAACAAAACCAGAAATCTGAGGGTTTACATATAAGCCTGGCAAAGCTGTTGGAATAAGTGAGGACCCTTTCATTGAGGTATTGTGTTATGTTTTGAGGTGGATCTGCTGGAGCAGGTTTTTGTCTTGCTTCAAGCTTGCATCACCTCTTTCTACCTCCAAGCCTGTATCTTGTTCTTTGGGCACAAATGGCTTTAAGGTAAGTAAGTTCAGGACATAAAGACCCACTAAAATGTTAATACAAACAAGAGAACTAAAGACCCTGTATTTTTAACAGGATCATGTCCCTGTTTTAGTTTGGTGTGGCATGAGCAGGAACAAGGAGAGCAGGATCAGGTAAGAGAGTTTGGGATAAGAGAGAAGGTTAACTGCTTATATTGCTGAAAAAAAGCTACTTGCAGAGGACATTCACATGAGCTCTTTAGCAACACAGGCTTCTACAGACTCAGAGTAGTGGAATTTGTCCATTTCCCTTTATCTGTGTGCAGAGTTGGTAATAAAATAGGGGACAGTTCATGAGCTTTGTCTTCTCACATCATGCTGTTTGAAACACATTTGGAGATTTATGGGCCTGTATCTTTTTAACTTTGTATGATCTCTGAAGGTAAACCTGCCTTGAGGGCTTTGCTACTGCAGTTACCAGCATCATGTCAGATGCCCAGGCACTACAGTAGCAAAACACAATAGTAATTGTATTGGAAATAACAGAAAAGAGCAGATATTTACAAGCTTCTACAAAGCACCACCCTTCACAGCATAGCAAGTACTATGGCAAGAGACAGCACCAGCAAGCCTCAGAAATATCCCACTTGAAAGTGGCTGCCTGGTTTGAGTAGCATTTAAACAGTTGAGTGAGTCCCAGCTACAACTACAGTGCACCAGAATGCAGGGGAGGTGAGCAGGTGTGCAAGTAGAGTACACAGCTTTTATCGACCCAGGCACACTTGTTTTGCCATTAAAGACACCAGTAACTAGAAAAGAACCCCAAACAACTGACAACAGTGACAGACAATTGATAAAGGGAGTTTTATTAGGTGAAAGAGGAAGATCTAGTGAATGGTTTCCAAATGCTCTTTGTTTCCTGTGGACTAATGATGCAGGGCAAGAAGCTTGTTAAATGATTAAGCCCCCTCCAACACATTCAGTGAAGGTATGGATAAAATACACTTCCCCACATTCTACAAAATAGGGAAAACCAGGCTATTTATAGAAAGAAAAAGTGCACGTAAAAACACTTAAAAAGTCAGGTTGTCTTTGCACGAGAGGAACAAAATACAACCATTGTGATAAAGGTTTGCAAGTCCACTTGTGTTTCTTTGTAAAGATTTAGGCACAGATAGCTAATGCACCACACTATTCTGTATCTCTCCCCACCTGAAAACAGATGATATTGATAAAAAGCTCCTTCCCATCCAAAGCTGGTTGTCCTAAATTCCAGTATTTCTCTTCTTACCGATGACTCAAACCAAAAGGAGCAGATGTTCAAAGTAGATGCTGTTTCTTCATGTAGTCCAGTTTCACCAGGCATTAACATTATCCTCATTACTCATGTTACGTGGGCAGACAAATTCCTTCCAAATCAATTACAGCCTTGAATTTAACATGGTTGGCTACTGACAGTCTATTCACTGATAATTAAGAACATCTTTTCAGAAGTTGGTAGGTACAAGTACATTGTTCATGCAACTTACCAAAAGTTGGGCCATAGTAATGGTAAGTGAACAAGACAATTTCTGAACTTAAATTATCATTACATTAATTACAGTGAAGTTGAGTCAACTAGATCCATTTGGGTTTGGGTTCTGTGTTTGGTTCTGAATTAAGCAGGGTTCAATGTGTACACTGTCTTACAAATCAGATTAAATTCATATTTTTTAAATAAAATAATTATTAATCCTTTAAAAACACCACTAGAAAGGTATATGATAATCCAATTTTTAAAACCCTGTCTTAAGTATATTTTTTCCCATTACCATATAAAAAAGGAGGAAATTGTCATGCAAATATTCTGAGCAGTGTCATAATATTCAGTAGAGCCATTAAACACGTGAACTCTTCATTAATCGTTTTGGCTTTCCTTTTAGTAGCATACAAGTCAGGGTCTAACCTTAGCTCCCCAGCAGTACATTAAATTAAATTTCTTGTTTGAAAACCTCCAAAAGCAGCACGCCAGAGCTGCTCTATTTCCACTTCAAGTCACATATTAGTGCTATATGATCAGAAGGATGTGAAACACTTGGCAAAGCCTGATGGGTTGTTATTTCTTCATGACTTGGCAATGGAATGACTTGTTCAACCTCTAGAGCATTTTTGTCAATGAAAATGTAGTCCAGACATCCATGAAACCCACCAACATAGTTTGTATAAGCAGGTTCTCCACAAGCACTTAGCAGTTTGAAAGGATGGCTTAGAGACATACTGCACCTTTCTTCCTCGCCATTTGAGACCCAGTCTTCATGATCTTCAGCAATGCCACCTCTGCTGATAAAACTGTAAGTTCCTGACGAAGGTGTGCTATTAAAATCTCCACAGAATATGACTGGGATATTGGGATACAAGTCACATGCTACATGCTTGATGTGAGACATGGCTACAGCAATTTGGATCAGACGGATGTTCCCACCTAAGGATATAAAAAAGTATTATTTCAAATAGTAATTTCAAAGTAATATTTCAAATAATGCAGAACAGCACTGGAGGTGCTCACTGGATTGCTCATTTAAGCATATATAGCTCTGAAACAGCAATCTTGCATTTTAGAATAGTTTTCACAGATTAAGAAGCCTTTAAAGTTTGTGACTATGAAAGTTTTTGAGAGGCAGACAATTTTAACTTAAACTTGCACATGCAAGAACTCTGAAGTTTTAACACCCATACCCATAGTACAGCAGTTTTCCATTTCATGGCAACCATCCTAATAATATTCCAAAAAAGGCACAGAACAAAAAGAAAACTAATTGAGAAGAGAAGAACTCTTCTAACAGCTTCTGTAGCCCAGTCTGGTTGCCCTCGTGGCAGTACCCCAAGAGAGCTCTATGTTCAACAGGCCTGGGAAACCACAAGCACACACAAAGCTCTCTCTATTTTATGGTCTGCTTTTTGGGTGAATTGTGTGTAATGTGACTTGCCTTGCTTTCAGCTGCATTCTACTGAATCCCAGGCAGACTAGAAAATAAAAAATAAATATATAACCAGACCTAGGAGTCTGGCTTGATTTCATCTAGATAAGAAGTAAGGCAGGAAACCCTCAGTTCCAGAAGAAAAGGCTATAGCTGCAAAAGAATGGTGGGAAATCTGTTCTCCCAAAGAGCAAAAACCTTTCCAAACCCAGTTATCCTACATGTAGGAATGTGCCAAAATTACCTTTGGGATGCCAGTATAGGTGGGTATTTGCTACACATAGCTTCCTGGGAGGATCAGTTGTAGACTGAAGAACCGAAACCTTTAAGAGAAAAAGCAGTCTTTGTTAAAGTCTTAAATAGAGAGCTTATATATTTTAAAATGCGCTAGTCAGCTTCTGCCTTTATGGCAATCCAGTTCAAAGAATCTGAAGCTCATAACAAATAAACTCAATTTAGGAGCTGTGCTTTTCATTAATCATTTGTATAAGGTCTGGGTATCAGCCAAAATATTACCACTACATCCAGGTATTTCACAAACATTCTTTTGACTGTGTCTGGTTTGGCCGTATTTTTTCACAAGTTCATGCTGTACCATTCTTAAATACGTTTATTTTCTATTCACCAGTTCTCTCTGCAATAGAACTGGAGCTAAATCTCAATTTTTGGCAAGCAAATGTGGCATTCCATAATTGTTAAATTGAACATAAATTTGGAGGTGATTTTAGTTATCAAGGAAATCCTGTAAGTCGTACTCACTCCACAAGTAGGAAACTTTTACCAGTGTTTCTGCAATTCCTGACACAGCCTTCTATCTTACACACTTGTACTTGCACAACGGCTCTGTGGGCAGACCCACTGGCATTAGGAAGCGCACACACATGTCCAACCTTATTTGTCTCCCTACTGTCATTTCCTAAAGAGGCATTATAAAGCATACTCAACTTATTTAAAAGTGATTTATATGATTTAAGTTTCATAAAATACATTCTGATATATGAGAGTAAGTAGTGAAAAACTTGGCAGCCAAAGGAATCACTACCTGGCCCAGAATCTCAACAGCTGTCTTCATTTTAAAGCAAAATAATATTGCCTTTTTTAACCAAGTTTTGGTAATTCCATATATCCAGTTCAGTATGGTCTCAACGTTTTGTTCTTGTTCCTAAGTTGCTCTTCCGCTGTATCCATTACCCCAGCTAACAGAGAACATAGTTCCATGTTTCAAATTGTTAATCCCCCACCTCCCTTCTTCTGCTTAAGGCTCAACAAAGCTGGCCCGGCTACACCTGACTGGAGATAGTGGGAGGAGGAGAAAAAAAAAAGAAGGAGGGAAAAGAGAAGAAGGCATGTCAAAGCTGGTACCTGAAGCACTGATGACCTCTGCAGCACCTTCTCCTGCACCACGGGGTACTTGGCCAGCTGCTCACACAGCTCCTTGTGCAGCGGCTCTGAGAGCAGGGCTTCGCTGAAAGTGATGTCGTGCTGGCTGAGGAGGCTGAACTTGTCCCTTCGATAGAAAGTGGCCAGGCCTTCGTGCTGCTTCTCCTTAATCCTGAACAGCCCTTCCAGTCCAAAAGCATCTAGGGCCGGGGCCAAGCTGTCAACGAAGACAGATTTGTCCACCTCTTGCAAGCAGATAAGGTCGGCGCTGTAGCCCGCCAGCTCCTTCTTGAGCAGGTTCTGGCGGTAGTCGATCTCCAGGGCGTAGGGAGCGCAGTAGGGGTAAAGCACAGTGCGGGAGAATTCCGTCTGCGCGTAGGTGTCGGCCAGGATGTTGTAGGAGACGGCGCGGACGGAGCCGTGGCCGCAGACCTTCTTGGTGTAGAGGTGCCGGGCGTCGAAGGTGCAAGCGCCGGGCCCGGCCTCCACGGGGCCGCTGCTCTCCACCTCGCGCGCCGGCCCGTAGCGCTGCTCCCCGTCCCCGGGCGTACAGCGCAGCTTCAGCCGCAGCCCCACCAGCGCGTTGGACGGCGTGAACACGCGCTCGGCCGCCGCCGCCTCCACCCAGGCCTCCCCCGCCGCGTCCCCGCTGCCCGCGGGGCGCTGCTCGCGGAACCAGCGGAACAGGCAATGCTGCGGCGCGGCGAACTCGGCGCTCACCTTGGGGCACACGGGAAAGCCGGCGAGGAGAGAGCGCGGCAGGCGGAGCTCGGTGAGCGCGGGCGGGTTACGCTCCACGCGGTACCGCGCGTCCCCGATGTGCAGCACGGCGCCGTCCTGCCAGGCGGCCGCGTTCGGCACCTCCTCCGCCACTGCCGCGCCGTCGCGAGAGAAGAGCCGCACGGCCGGCACCGCGGCCTCGCCCTCCGCGCCGCCCTCCGCCCGCGCCTTCTTGCTCTTTTTGCTCGCCTTGCCGTGGCCCTTGGCGGCGTTGGTGGCGATGCGCGCCAGCGCCCGCCCCAGCGGCTCCGCCTGGTCGCGCTGCATGTGCCGGGCGCTGCCATCGGGCAGCACGAACCGCAGGCTTAGCTTCGGCTCGGACGGCACGCAGCGCACCACGGCGCGCTCCATGGCGGCGGGAGGGCGGCCGCCACTGCCGGGCGGGAGTACGGCGGGGGAGCCGCGGAGGCTCCGGAGGGCGGAGCGGAGCCGGCGCCACATGGACCCGGCGGCGCTGCGGCTTC
>NW_024580670.1:12203361-12268609 GCF_017639235.1 Corvus kubaryi
TTTTTTTTTAATCGCGAGAGGCACTGATCTCGGCCAGGCAAAGCCCCGAGCCCGCCGCCCGGCTCCGGGCCAACCGCGCTGTTGTCCTGGGGGCGCCGGGAGAGGTGAGAGCGGCGGGGCTGAGGGAGCGCCGGGAAAAGACGGGAGAACGTCGCGGCTGTCCGTAGCTGAGCTTTGTGTCCTGTGGTGCATCCACCACCGCCCGATTTAGTGCGTTTTTAGGACATACCGCTGATGTAGGAGGTAGCTTTGTCTTTCTCTTCCCGTGTGGGAACCTGTTGAAATGCACTTGTGAGTTTGTGCATCATGTTTCCAGGGGAACCCGACCGTCTGTCTTTGGAATAGCCATTACTCAACCGCTTAAACCGCCATAGAAGGGTGGTTTTTTAGTTGAAGCTTAGCCCAGTCGCACAACACAAATTTGTTGGGCTTTCTTTCTTTCTTTCTTTGTATATGCACACTTTCCCTTGAACTTTGCAATTTTATAATATAAACTATTGTTCTCTTTTTTTGAAAGCTGAATTGTCATACCTAAACTGTGGAGATCCCTGAGGTGACCTCATTTTATGTCTTATGTACATTCAACTTAATATATGTCTCTGTTAAATTCCTTCTGGACAGGATTGTATTCTAGAATCTTGGTTTGGTTATGGTTTTAGATGGAGCACTCAGATGAAGCAACTTCCAATAAACGCACTTTGAGAACTTTGTTTCGTCCCGCTGCTTTACCTCCACCAGTCATATCTGAAACGTCACCATCACAGAAAAAACTATTCGCATACCACAGAGGCAAGGAGCAGCAAGAGGTGCTTAATCAGTTACTGTGAGTTTCATGTAATTCAAGACATGTTGAAATTCAAGTGAAAGAGACAATGCACATTTGACATTTGACAAATAATAATGGTGTTTTTTTAATGTAATTATAGTGAGATTTCGTGATCAAGGAGTTGGTAATGAAAAAATAGGTTGGATTGATTAAAGTGTTAGCACTATTTTTAATATATTATTTGTAGTTTTTCTGTGCTTCTGATTCTGTGTTTTACTTTAGAATTGATCGAGCTCTTGAAGTCTATTACATAACCATGGATGAAACAGATAAGAGAGATGCTGCACCTCCTATCACAGAACTGCCTTCCACTGTGAGAAAGTATTTCTTTATTATTTTAAGTCTCACCTATTTAGTTCTTAGTTATTGGGACATTTATTTTACTTCTTAGAATCTGCTTTAAGATACTTCTTTCATTCCTCAGTAATTTGTAAATGTGTTTATATACTCAGGTAATCCAACTGAAATGTATACCTGTATATCTACAGAATAAAGTCTTTGTTTAGGAATAATATTTGTAAAATTTTATATTTCTGGTATTTTTTTTTTGTACGTTCTTCATAACAATTTTCTGTTTCTTTTTATACAGATGGTTGATAAAGAAAGCCAACAAAGAGTGAGTTAAATTCTTTCATTTGCTTATTTTGGTGTAGAAGAGTGAATGGTCCTTATTCAGAGAAGTTGAGTATGTCATGTGGAATTATTGTTACTAAACAAGAAAAAGTAGTCTTGGTGGGGAAAAATGGAATAGGAACGAAATAGGAAACTTGTCTTGTGGTCCTGTAGAGGGAAATTATTTTTCTGTTATAGAAAGTACGTCTATCAATATTTAATTTAACCTTAGTTAAAGATCATTACTTAGGAAAAAAACCTAACAGGCTTGAGGATTTTTTCAGTTGATGTCATAGATTGTAACTTAGCCTGTACAAAAAGTAGTCTTTGACATCGTTCCCTTAATCCTTAGAACATGCACTAATCCTGAAATTTGTGTATAGCTTTTAAAGTAAGACTTCATCTCTGAAAGCCAGTTGAAACTCAAATTAGTATTGAAATATTTATATTAAGTAGCCTAAGGTAACACCAATTTTGCTTAGCTGTTGTGAGATAAACTCATCTGTAGACTGTAGAGATTTTATAACAAAGCTGTCAATCAAAAGCAGAAATACCTATTTCTTTGGCCAAGACCCACTCCCCTTATGGGGGATGTT
Organism: Corvus kubaryi; assembly: GCF_017639235.1. Lineage (NCBI taxonomy): Eukaryota > Metazoa > Chordata > Aves > Passeriformes > Corvidae > Corvus > Corvus kubaryi. The sequence goes on from NW_024580670.1 coordinate 12,205,396, forward strand.
TGTCCACATTTTTTGCCAGATAAATGTTTGTCCAAAGAGCAATAACCTTAACCTTGAACTGTTTTATTGTCAGCCATAAACTTCAGCAGAGAACCAAGGATAATGCCATACTGACAAAAACAATATTTTATATTTAAACATTAAGACAAAGAGAGACCATGTTACCAACCACAGAGTAGCTTTAAGGATATTAGTCAGCGAATACTGAAAAGATTAGATTAAATACCCTACCCTTAAGGATTAAAAATTGTGAATAAAAAGAGATTTTTGCCAAGCCTAACACAAAAATACATACATAGGCAGTTATTGACCTCTGACAATCTTGTCCTTTCAGGCAGACTACCTCTTTATGAAGACACGTGTGCAGAGGAATCCGATGATTCCCATCCAGCAGCAGTGGCTGAGGTCCATGCTCGCCCTGGTGCCACAGTCGCTCATGGAGGGCAGGGATAGAGAGCTGCTCACTGAAGACCTTTTAAAGGAGATAGTAAGGGATTATGAAAAGAGCATGCAAAGATGTGTGTGTAAGTACTACAAATTCCTCAGCACTTATATTAATGTCAGTATATATATTATAAGCTCCGTATTCTCCTGCTGAAAATAATTGTTCCAGTTTGTTCTTTCAGCCAGGCGTGATCTTTGTAATTAACTACTGATTTAGCTTTTTTTGCCTCATCAGATGTGTGTTGGCCATAAGGTTTAAGGCAAAACTTGCTTATTTTATTTGAACCAGTAAAAAATTAACCAGCTGAAAGTACAGTTCAAGCAAAGACAGCTATAGACCTCAGGTCAAAGAGGTTGATGGCTGCTGATGATATTTCATTATGTCTTTAACCTGTTTAGTTAATTTAAAGCAAGAATGTATTGCTGTCTACTGTTAAAGAAAGGAGAAACTTGTTATGTACTAGTTATTCTTTCTCCCTCTTCAGGAACAGCAGCTTTTTTAAGATGTTCATGTACAAACACATCCATGAGTTTTCTAATGGTGCTACTGTTGCATGAAGAAGCTTTCAGTAAAAGCCTGCGAAGATAATTACTGTTTTCAGATATCACTCATACAACTCACTTCTATTTTAAAACCTTTTAAAAAGAGTAATGGACTGGAATTTTGAAGGTGTTTTCCCTTGAAATCATGTCTTGATTTCCTTTTATTTACATTTCTAGTATCTGGAATCTGAAATTGAGCCCAATTTTGTTAATATTTTAGTGGATGGCTGATCTTTTTAAAATGTAGATTAAAAAATACACAAATTAACATGGGACTAGCCTCTTTGCAATGTCATCAGTGGGATAATTATAGTTTCTTACTGTAATTATCTTAAACAAAGTTGCCGTAGATTCTTGCAATCATCGAATATATCAAGTCGGAAGGGGCCCGTACGGATCAGAGTCCCACTCCTTGCTCCTTGCAGGGCTATCTAAAACTCAACCATACAAGTGAGACCCCTGTCCTGATGGTCCTTGCACTCTGGCAGGCTTGGTGCTGTGACCACTTCCCTGGAGAACCTGTTCTGTGACTGGCCATCCCCTCAGCAAAGACACTGCCTAAGTATTTAATTATTTAAACACAAACCCGTCTGAAAACCTTCAGGAACAGGGGCCAGAATTGGAATTAAGGCACCTGAATCTGTATAAATATTTAACAGAAGCTGTTGATTTTGAGTGACCTTTAGGAGAATGTGTTTTGGAGGCTAGGGTGACACAATTGCTTTTTCTTCCTACTGTGTGCTTGGTTCAAGCACCTGGAGAAACACCAAGGAAGTACAGTGACTATTGAATATGGCCTAATTTTCTTCTAACGTTCATGTATTTTTTTTTTAGTGAGAAGAATTCTTGTTAAACCAGACATAAAAGAACTTGATAAATTGGAAGAGGAGGCACCTTTGCCTGTGTTACCTCTGTAAGTGGATTAAGTTAGCAAGTAACCCTCTGGCAAAACACACTGAGTTACATGAGGGAAATTCTTGTTGAGCTGTGTGAACAGAGTTATGGTACAGTATTAATTCTGGAGCCCTTCAATGGGACAGTTTTAAATCTCTGTAGCAGATCTTGCATTTGAACACCTCTTACTTGAATGCTCTACTAAGTTTGAAAGCTCTTACTTGAAAGCTCTACTGCACCGACAGTGTTTCATTACTGCTGTTACAGTTACATAGAGCAGTGCTCATGACTGCAAATGAAACCTGGCTCTGAGTGCCCAGACGCTAAAGTCGTAGTGCAGCTGCCTTTGGAATGAAGTGTGTGTGTATGGGGAAGTTTTCTGGCTAATAGCAGCATTGTACAGCACTTTGACATCCTAAAACTGCATATAATGCCAAGGTTTCATGTTATTTTGGTTTTATGAGGTGAAACCTTTGAGACTTTAGGCAAATCTATAATGCCCTCCCATCATGGAAAAGGAATTCAGGTAGATAGAATATAAATACCTGAACTGCACAATTTGCTGATGCATCAGAGTGTGTGCTATCAAAATGTGGTGATAAATACTTCCTGATAGCAGCTGGTGAAGTTAGGAGTTTACATTGAAAGAGCTTCTGGAAGAGCAGGTGATCTGAAAATACCATGGAGGATAAAGCATGTTTTGTAAGACAGAGTGTCCTTATGACTTCCACTGCATGATAGGACATGTGTGTGGCATTTAAGTAACAATTCATGCTAGAGAATAAGCTTTTGAATACTATCTTTTATATATAGTACTTTATTCAAGTGTGCTTGAGCTCTTAATTTTTGTTTGTTTATTTGTTTTGGTTGGGTTTTTGATGTTTTTTCTTTTTAGAGGCCTGGATTATTCTAGTACGTGGCATAACAGTTATATCAAAGCAAAACAGCAAATCATTTCCAGCTTACATATTCTTCACCCCACAATGAAAACTCTACTGGATTTCGGTTATACAGCATTCTTTAACTTTCTTTTAGTGGATTTCTCTAGTTCCAGGTAAAGTCTGTTCTGATGAATTATTGACCCATATAGGTTTTTGAAGCTGGCAAAGATGAGTTTGTTCAGTTCTATTATTTATCATAGGGGGTATCATAGGGAATTCTGTACTAATCCTGAAGATCAGTCTTCTTGCTGGTTTTCATCAGTTGAATTTTCTGTTTAATCTTGGAACTTTACATTTTTGTAGTTTTCAAAAAGATAATTTTCAAAATATTTTTCCTCATTATTTTTTCTGGTAATTGTTCTGTATTTCCTGGAGTTTGAGGTAGGCTTTTTCTTTCCTTTTAGTCTACTGAAGCAGTGCTTAAGTTCCCACTCTGCTTTCTGGTAGAGAAAGACTGGGTTTGTAATACAAAAGTTTGTATTATTACCTTACTCCATGTTTGGTTTGTTTAAATTTTGTCTATGAAGTTGCAAGTAATTTTCTTTTCTAGACTGAAAGGACCAATTGACTGTAAATCTCTTAAAACTGATGCATCTCTAAGCTGTTCAAAAGCAGAAGAGGAGATAATGAGTACGTGGTACCAAAGAGTTGTTGGCCTTTTTAGTCAGTCAGAGGCCTTGGATGGTGTAAAGTTGGATCAGCTTGAGTCTTTCTATAACTGTGTGGCTGTTCTTATGTCTAATCAGGTAAATATCTTTCCTCCCCATGATAAATTTAATGGGATTAAACCACTGCTTACTTTGTAGAAAAATAATGGAACAATAGTCTAATCAAATCATTGTAATTTTTAAAAAAAGAGAGAAAAGTGCTTTCAAGATATTTAATTTCTACATACATGTATTAGTAATAGACATACTTTTGTAGCAAAAATAAATGCATGGACTTTACTGAAATGTTTACTTGTTCATTAGTTTTCACCATTTAAGGGTTTGAACTAATACCCACTGGAGTTATTAGAAAAATTCACACTGATTCAGTTATCCATGAATCAGACCAGAAGTACTAAAATGAATGGAACTCCTGTCTTACTGGATGAATGGAAAATGGGTTTGGCCTTTGTTATGTCAACTAATAGGTGATCTATGTCATTACCTAGCTGAAAGGATTACTGCAAAGAACAACTGAAGTTTTTGTGAAACTTTTTGATCCTGAAGACAGAAGTCGTCTGCCGTTATTTAAGATGGACTTGACTTATGATGAAAATAGAATGGAGTTTTATCCAAGCTTACAAGACTTGGAAGAAGCAATTCTGTTTGTAGTAGATTGTGTAGGACAGACTCTCCAGGTGTGCTTTTGTCTTTATTTAAATACATTATTGTTAAGATGCTCAGTATGTGAAAATATTTGTGATTTAGGAGTCTGACTACCCTGGCAATGGGATCAGAATGCAACTTGTATTTATTTTCCACAATTATTCTACAGGTCACATCATGAATCTTGATGCCCAGTGGCACTCCAGGCTCTGAAAGTAATTTTGTAATTCCTTGTTTTTAAAAAATTGGTGCACCTGCTAGTGATGGTTTTAGTTTGCTCTTTGCATCTGCAATTATAATAATTACATCTTTAATTATATGTGTGATGATTTGCAATAAATTTGCATTCAAGTTAAGATCTCCAGAGAAAGACAAAGAAAATTAGAGTTGATATTCCTTTTCTTTCTAAGAAAAAGAAAATACTCAAATCTCTAAAAACTAATATGTACAATATCAAAAGATTGATGTCTTGGGAACCCGTCTGTGGTTCCAGGCAAGAGAGCCATTCTGGGGGCCTTAGATGTGAACTGAGTATTGGTCACTAGTCACATATGATGGTACTTTCAGAGAAGTGTTTTGGGGTTGGTTTTCTGTATTTGCATATATGATGTAATTTAATCTTATGCAAGGCTGGATAAATTTTTTTTCCTTTTACATATTTTCTGTTCAACTTTTTGCTTCAGGAAAAGTCATTCTACATGTGTATGAAGCACCTGAATTTGGTCATATTTAGGGTCTCATTTTGTGATCATGTCTTCTGCAGATTGCAACTTACTTTTAAAGTATATGTATCCTTGCACCGCTTTTTAAAATCTAAATAATCAACACTTGCACTTCTCTTAGAACGTCCAAACGATGCGTTCTTGGCTAACAGGAGGCACTGCAACTGTGGATGCTGAGCTTCCTGCTCACACTGCACAATGGGCCAAATCCACTCTGAAAAAATCTATCAGAGACAACTTAGAAGGCCCGAAGGAACATTTTAAAGGCTATGGTAAGTGATGGAAGAGTGTGTAAATATCTGTTTCACCTCTTTGTAGTGAGTAACTTGCATGCATATAAAATATGACATGCATATTTTAGTAATATAAATATGTTGTAATTGAATTGTAGTTGAAAGTTATGGCTGGCTTGTAGATGGAACTGCAGAGGAACGTATAAACAGATTTATAGCAGAACAACCCAGCTTTGATGAATACACTACTGTAAGTTTCAATTCTATACTTCATAAATAATTTTTACTATACATACAGCAATAATAAAAAGGTAGCAGAGGACAACAGGTGCTTAGCTTTTAGCTAAAAATTATGTGGACTACCTACAACATAACTTGATTTTTCCCCTAAAAATGTGTGGTAAATAGAAGAAATACCACTTATTTTCTTCAATGTCTAATACTTACTCATGTAGCAACAGCTCTGAGCTTTAAAGTCTAATGTTTTTCTGAAGTTCATAGATGAATTCTTCACCCTCAAGAAGGAAATCATGAGTTTGCCAGAGGTGATTTATTTCCCTATGATCTGTTTGAATTGTGAGGATTTAAAGCAAGGTTTGGCTAATTGTGCAAACAACTTTGCAAAAATGCTAATGGACAAAATATTTACAGATTACAGAGAAGAAAATGAAAGGTAAGTAGAATTTTGCTGCTTGTGAATGCTCTATGTTTAAATGCGTAGTAGAAACATGTAGAAGAAATGCAAATATACCATACTTTTGTTTACTGAAGGTTCTTGGCTAACTAATGATCTAATGCAGTTTGCACCAGCTGTTGTATTTTTTCTGCTGTTTCAGTCTCAAAAAAAGGTAGGAGAACATTTTAGTATAGACTTGAATAATGGAGGAGCTAAAAGATCAAAGAACTAAGATCAAAGAACTTCATTACTGTTCTGGATTTTTAAGTGTGAATTACAGTATTACTGCACTGTCAAAGGAAAGGCTGGTTAGACTCTCTTATTGCCTAATAGATACCTCCGCAGGGCTGCTCTCAAGCCATTCCTCCCCATTTGTGTTTGTGCCAGGTGTTACTCCATCCTGGGTGCAGAATCTGGCATTTCAACTCATTACGTTGCATCCCCTTAATCACAGTGAAATGTTTCATTCTGCAAGGTGTCCCATCCTTCAAGAGAGTCAGCAGCACCTCACAGTTGTATGATGAGCAAACTTGCTGATGATGCATTCAACTCCTGCATCCAAATCATTGATAAACACATTGAACAGAAGTGGCCCAGAAGTGAATCCCGAGGAACACTTCTGGTAGCAGTCATGAGCCATTTGCTACAAGTCCCTTTGAGCTCTGCACTTCACCAGTTTTTCACCCAGCACACCATGAACCCACTCATCCCACACCTGGACAACTTGTCTAGAAGGATTCTGTGAAGGACAGTTATCAACAGCCGTATTAAAACTGAGAAAAATTATATCAACCACCTTCCCTTCATCCTCTACATGGGTGAACTTATCATAGGATATCAATTTAGTTAAACAGGAGGTTAATTTGCAGGTATGGATTAAGTCATGAGGAAACTCTTACTACATTTTTTAGTTAAAATGAACAGTTGTGGCCAAGTTATATAGTGATTCCACATTACCAAAGGGAGAAAATATTTACTAGAGTAGTATTTGTGTGTACACTAATGATACTTTTCTGAAGTCCTTTTACTAACAACAGGTAACCAAAGCATTTCTTTCAGAAGAATACCCCAAAATCCAAACAAAGCAATTATTGCAAGTCAGAAACCAGTATTTGTCTAGTCTGACTTGGTCATATTCCCTTTCTAATTTCATAAATAATGGAATTTGTGTGGGGATAATACTTAAAGAAGTAATTTGAATTTTTAATTATATTAAAGCTGAGCTTGAAGCCAGTCAAACTAAAATCTTAAAATGTTGGTATTTTATGTAAAATAAAACTATAGGATATGCAGTGAATTTGAAACCATTAAGGAATGGGCATTAAAAGTTCCTGAGTCAACAGAAGAAATGGTAGAAATAATGGATTACATAAAGAGGGTCAAAACCAAAGATATTCGTGACCTGGCGCAAAGGAGCAAGGTAAATGACTATCCTTTAATTCTTGATCTTTTATTAGATATGCTGGCCTATACAAATAGAGAATTCATTCTGGAGTGCAGACTTTTGTCTGCCTGTGTGAATAAACTCAGTGTAACTTCAGACAGAAGTGGGAAGTCCAGATTATTCTTTGCCATATGCCTTTGCTTCTTGTTCCCATTCCCATGTGTTCTGCATGTCCGTGAGAAAATGCAGCTTTTAATAAATCACTCAGTTTATTTTTTGTATCTTACTTCAGTACTGCTTAAAAATCTATTTGTGAAAATGTAACAGACAAGTATAAGGAACACTTTATATGTAAGAACAGTCAACAGATTTTGAACACATGAGAAACAATTCACTCTTTGAGCAGAGTACAGGTGATGTTACATTAGGAGTAGTTTGTGTGTGTGTGTGAATATGTATCAGATTTTCTGTTATGGTAATAGGTCTATAAATATAACATGTTTATATCTGCAGAAATTATATTTTGTATATTTTTAATAACATTAGTGTTTCTGCATATAGATTTACAGACCACAGGAGTCATATTTAGAGAAACAACTCATGATCAGGGGAAGGATTTGAAAAATATTACACATATATTTTGAATGTTAATATTCTATTGGCTGAAGTAGCTCTGAATTCTGAAAAGTTCATGAAATGTAGATTTCTATTTTCTTTGTGGATAATATTGTCCTACCCCATATTTTAAACAGACCTATGATACCTAAAGTTTTGTGAAATCTCTTTTTGTAGGAGTGCTGTCGGCAAATGAGTTACTTGATAGATGTTTTTCCATTTGCTCCTGAAGACATTGAACTAAATTCAACAGCTATATTATGGCCAAAGAAGATCAACCTCATTTTTAAAGAGCATGATATTGTAAGAGCATTTTCTTAGTTTGTGGTATATTTTGGCTTGCTAGACTTCTCACTTTCCTTGAGCTATTTGTTTCCTCAGCAAAATGTATATACACATATAACATAACATATATAATGTATGTACACATATAACATAAACCATACTAATTTAGACATGCATGAATAACATATTTCCAGATTTTTGTAACAAAAGTGGACTTTTTGTGGATAAATTCCAGAACTGTCACTGTAACTTAAAAGCTTCACCAAGTCTTGTTATCCTAACATGCTTGTGGTCAGTACTAGGTTATATGTAGGTAGATGAAAATTCACTACACTGCACATGTCTGGTACTGAAAATGTAATTGCCAGGCCCTTAATGAGACTGAGTGTCTGGACAGGAAGTTATTTAGTTAAAAAGGTATTTTATCCTGTCAAAAAAAGAACAGTGGGAGCAATGTTTTCTAGCAATCATCAACAGAAGATACACAACATCTCATTTTCTCTGTGTGACTGTAGATCAGTTTTCTTCCACGGTCTGTATTCATCTTGCTTGGCGTGCTTTGTCTCTGTCTATGACGCAGTCAAGCCTTTTAGGGTTCTCTTGCCTCTCTGTAGTAATTTAGCATAGATCTAATAATTTCTTCTAAAATTTTTAAAGAATTAATAATTAACATTTTAAAAAATCAGTATCTTTTAAATATTACAATTAAGGATTTCTCCTTTACTAAGTTTTGTTTAGATACCAAGGCATATGTCCAAGGGTAGTAAATATGCCTCTGACTGAAAAGATACCCAGCTTGGGAGACTGCTTTGTCTGTAAAATAATTTGTTTGCATGTTATCCCCATGCAAACAAAGTATTCTTTTAACCCTCCAAAAATAAATCAATAAAATTAATTTTCTACTTCTGCACAGAGAGTCCATGATGCTTGTTCTACCTCTTTTTAATGAAAATGGTAGTATAGAGTGAATCTCACTTCTTAGTTGGAGTCCCTCAGCAGTGGGACCCTGTAACTGGCTGTCAAGTGACTTCCATTGTGCTAGAGGTTGAGGACAAGAAAAGTTTCACATGGAGTTTTCATGAGTCTGTATATTTGCATTCTATGCTCTCAGATATGAGTCTGTTCTTATTCTAATGCAAAAGGAAAATATTGATTCCTCCTTTGGAGAAGTTCTGTTTGTCTGCTTCACAAATTTTGCATGGCAAGTAGGTGTACTTGTCTTAGGAGATCTCCTCTCTCTTGACTGATTTCTTTCTTTGGTACCTTAAAAGAAACCCTTGAGTGTGCAGACTCAGTGCTATAAGGTGGTCTTATGTTGTAGAATTTCTGCCTTTTACAACCACAGGTACATGTGGGATAGCATTGGCTTTCAACAACTGTAGGTGTCCTTTTTGACAGTAAAATACTGAATCCCAGAGATGAGAATATCTATTTTTTTTCTGTAATGCTTTCCTTTCTGTTGTCTGACTCCTGAAGGAGGCCTTTAAGGCAATCCTGATTGTTCTGATTGAGATGAAGGTTCCATGCTAGCATATAGAGGTTGCACACACTTAAGTGGGACATACGAAAAGAAATTTCAGTTGTTGTAAGGATAATAATTTATCTGCATTGTTTGTTTTCTGTCTGTTTGCACTAAATGTTTAGATGGTAGTGTGTATGTTAATCATTGAAAGAACTTACAACTGCCTTTGCATTGCTTTTTTGTCATGAAAAAAATCAATTCTTTTGTAGCTGATTGAACAGTCTAAAACTAAAGGAGAACGAGAAGCGGTACAGAAATGTGATAACCTGCATGTTGAATTAGACAAGCTTTATAATTCTGTAATAGAATTAGAAGAATACTCAGAACTGGATCGCATGCAACAGGTTTGATTAATAGTATAAAATCGGTAGAAATGTTTTCTGTGTTTAATACACAGGGACCATGGAAAAAAATTATAATTAAAAGTAATCAGTTTAGCAAATGTGAACTGAAACATTTATTATCCTCTTGCACAGGGAAGAAGCTCATAAAATTACACTTGTCTCCCTCCCATTTTTGTTTTTCATTGTCAATTAACATTTTATTTAGAGGAAAGTTTGCTATAAAGTTGTGCTTGAATTAGCTGATAGGTAATCATAATAGCAGTTCAGAAAGAGTGTTTGGTAGCCTTTTGATATTTTTTTCCTACAAACCTCAAAACTTCATTGTTATGCTAGTGAAGAGCAGGCCACTGACTCCAAAACTTTGTGAATTTCTAGCAGTATTTTTTAATTTTTAGAGCATGTCTTGTGCTTTAATTGGAGGATATTGCATAGTAAGAAATTTTGTCTTTTAAAAAAACAAAACACTTCAAAGCACAAAACAGAAATCCTAAGCTAATAAATCCCAGTTGCCAATATGATTTGCCAGGTAATAAAAAAATATGTGCCTGCCTCCTGGAACAGTGAGTTTTAAAGCACAAACAATTTGGAAATACTCTAGAATTCAGTAATGAGAACCAATTTTATTTTTCATAATGTTCATCTGGGTTCTTCACAGTTTATGTACTCATCAATAAGCAGACAAGTTTTTTAATCTTGTTTTCTAAAATTTTAGTATGAAAGTGTATAATATTTTGATATCTTATTTTGATAGCTGTTCAGAGCATAATTTTGTTATTTCTCAAATATACTATTATTTGATTTCAGTATGTGACTGACCTGAGGACATTGCAGAAAACAATACAGGACACTGATGAAACAGTAGCTGCTCTTAATAAAGAAGAGACTTTGCTTGGATGGAAACCAAGTGAATTCCCACTCCTCAACAACTTAAAAGCTGAGATAGAACCATACCAGAAACTCTTTAATCTTATACTGAAATGGCAGCGAACAGAAAAAAGGTAATTCCACTCCTAATTCTATAAGAGGGAGAGTGAGAAAAATGCTTATGCTGGTCTCCTCCATGTCAGATGTAGAATATGGATTTGTTTTCTTGTTAACGTGTTTTTAGCAAGTAAAATAAAAGGGTAATACGCGTATCAGGCTTGCTACTTTTAATTCAGCTAGAAAAAATGTTGATTAGTTTTTATTTTAAAAATGTAATCATGGAATCATAAAATCATAGGATTTCCTAAGTTGGAAGGGACCCACAGGGATGATTGAGTCCAAGTCTTGGCCCTGCACAGAAGAATTACACCATGTGCCTGAGAGCAGAGGAGCATATCTCAGACTAGGTTCTAATTGTATTGGTCATGCTGGTGTAGCCTGTAATAAGACAAGCTCTGTGAAAGAAATGTATTAAGAGAAAAATTGTTTTATGAGCCATTTTGTGTTCCAGAAAAGGAAGAAATTCAACTAGAAAGCTCATCATCTATATGTAACCAAAACTGGTTTTAACCTAGCAGCTGTCCAAAATGGTGGGTTCAAATTATTGTGTTGCTGTCTGGTGGCTAGATCCTACCACAAAACTGTGCTCTGTGTATAAATTAAGGGAGATTGTTTATCATTTAATGCATTCTTCAGAAGTTATAATGTGCTATGGCTGAAAGTGGGGGGGGTTTGAAAATACAAGACCTAGTGTATTTTTAAATGTCATATGTCGATCTCTATCCAGAGGTTAACTTAAATATTTCCCCATTCATGCAGTTACTCAGACTTAAGAGAACTACACAAATACACAGAAGAATGTGGTTGAGCCACTTCTAGTTGGGCATTAGAATTTTGCGAAGAATAACAATAATATGGAAGGAGAGCTTTGCTTTAATTTAAATTGCTATTAATGTGTTGCAAAACAAAGTGATAATTATTTGTGGGTTACATTTGTTATTCTGTTTTGTGACCTTATGGTTTTTTCTCAGATGGATGGATGGGACCTTTTTGGAACTAGATGGGGAAAGCATGGAGGCTGAGATGGATGAGTTTTACAGAGAGATGTACAAACTGTTAAGACTCTTCCAACAAAAGCAGAAGAAAGCAGCATCGGACAAGAAAAAGACGCTGCGACGCAAAGCTGTAAAGGGTAATCCAACTCTTACAATGTGTTCTACAGTTCTGGATCAGATTAAAGATTTTAAGGTAAGAAAATGTGAGGGATATTAATATCTGATGCTGAGGGACAAACGCTAAATTCAGGGCTCAGTACATGTAAATGATGCGGTGTCAGAAAGAGAGAGAGAGTGTGTTCTGAATCCTCATTTCCAGATTTTACTGTCCCATTCATTTTAATAAAATTGGATTTTTTAGTATTTTTTAAATAGTTTCTGGAATTGTTAATGACTGAACACATACAGGAGAAAAGTAATTTTTGGTTTGCAGAAAAGGATGTAGTTGGGAATTTTGAAATGGGACTCTGTTAATAGAAGCAAAGTTTAGCATCACTGAAAAATTATACTTATGCTTAATAGTTTTCTATATTTCTTCTTTGGTAGTTAATATAATTATTTAGAAATGGAATGGATAACTGAATGGAGCCATCTGCACTTTTTGGAAAAGATTTTCATGTCTTCGGCTACTGTAGCAGAATTTTAAATGCACATGAAAGGTTATTGAAAAATTAAGAAATAATGTATATGAGAATATTTGCCTTAAAATGTCTTTTCTGAATTAGGAGAATATTCCGACTGTGGCTGTCTTTTGTAACCCTGGCATGAGAGAACGTCATTGGCAGCAGATGTCAGATATAGTAGGGTATGATATAACACCAGATGCTGGAACTACCCTGAGAAAAGTTTTAAAACAGAATCTATCCTCTTACTTGGAACAGTTTACAGCAATAAGTGTAGCTGCAAGCAAGGTAAGCACAGAGATTTGATAGTGACAAACACGACGTCGGGTCTCTTAGTGAATATTTTTATGACTTACTGGCATTTTTTGTCTTTGCCATTATGCAACAGAAGAGATTTGGTGAGACTTTGGCCCATTATATGTCAATGATGAGTGTAAGCATTTGTATCTCATGTGACATCATTAGTATTTCCAAAGCATGCTGCTTTCTGTGTGCAAGAAAAGGATATACTGAGGAAAAGTAATAGCAAGTAGTTAATTTGTGCTGCTAGAGCAAAATAGCTTATTCAGCTAGATAAGCTTATATATTGAATTAGTGAGTTGGAAAAAACCAATTCAGTCACTAGACCAAGCTATTTTCTTTTTAAATAGGAATTTTCCTTGGAGAAAGCAATGCATACCATGATGGAAACCTGGGATTCAATTTCCTTCAACACAAATGTGTATCGTGAGACTGGTATTCATATTCTGTCTTCAGTGGATGATATTCAGGCTCTTCTCGATGATCAGATTATGAAAACTCAGACAATGAGAGGATCACCTTTCATCAAACCATTTGACAAGGAAATCAGGGTACAATGACTACTTTTTTCAGCCATTTTTATTTGTAGGATAAGTGTAGTGCAATAGTATACCAACTGTTTTACAACTTTGTTGTTTGAGTTGTTAATGAAATGCTTTCATTAATTTTTCAGCAAGAATCTTTTGAGTTTATACGAGTCATACTTACCTTATTTCTGTTTTGGAATTCCATCTTCCATTCAGATTCAAGTGCAACTGAGAGAACATGATTATTTTTTCTCATATTTTCCAAAATCTTTATTTCCATTGCCCTTGCTTCCTAATAACTGGAAATTATATTTCTGTTATTGCTAATAAGAACACTTACTAATTCTTGAGTTTTGGACTCAAATTTTGAACTACAGTGTTTTCCTCTGGGCAAAGAAACTTCTTGATGGCTGGGAGAATGTTTGTTAATCAGACCTCAGAGCAATGATGGCAGCACTTTACACCTGATTTTGAATTTCAGGGCTAGAGTAGTCTTTGTGGTGCTCACACCATGGCTATTGACAGGAGAGAAGCTGGTGGAATTGCTTTGCAGTTACCCTCCACAGTTCTTTGTTAGTTTATGTGGGAAATGTTCAGGCTCAAGCAGGCTCAGTGAACATATATAGTATTTACACTTTACAGGCAGCCTCTCCAGCCTGCTCCAGTGGTATCTGCTATTGTCCACTTAAGGAACAGGATGGTGGACTTGCTGGATCTCTCCTATGAGCTGAGGTGGCTTTTCTGGTATTGTGTCCCTGCTGCCATTCAGCTACAAGAGCCCATGCTGTGGGGAAATGAAACAGAATTTATCACTGGTAGCCTCCTGGCTATTGCTTAACAATTAAGTTGTTCATAGCAGTAAAGTGATAAATGCATTTTGGAAAATAATTTCCAAGTAAGTAAAAATGCCTGAGCTCCTTTGGCCATCTGTATATGTGGAAGAACTTAAATACTCCTAAATATTTTTCTTTCATTTTGTTTATTGGTAGACTTTTTTTTTTCTCTTTGGGAGCTAGAATAACACAATGTCTACCTTTCCTGAAGGTTGTTTGTTGTCTCTAACATTATTTGCTTGGAAATGTCAAGTTAACATTCTTTAAACATTTATTAAGGAATGGGAAAGACGCTTAATTCAAATTCAGGAGAACATTGATGACTGGCTGAAAGTGCAGGCCCAGTGGCTGTATTTGGAACCCATCTTTTCTTCTGAGGATATTATGCAACAGATGCCAGAAGAGGGGCGGCAGTTTCAGACTGTGGATAGGCTGTGGAGAGAAATTATGCAGTTTTGTGCCGAAGACCCAAAGGTAAGGGAAATGGCCATTACTAACAGGAAACAGTAGCTTCCCTTCCCATTTTTTTGAGGGGCGGGATGCTTAGTTTTCAGAATATATACAGTGAACTACAATTTCAGTTCCCTAGGCTTTCTAGAAACAAAGTTATGTTGTTCCTTATTTGATTAACTTCTACTGTTTGAAATATCTCATTTATAGCTGACAGTTTGCACATATTTGTTGTACAGGTTCTCGCTGCTACTTCCTTGCCAGGATTAACAGAGAAGCTTCAGACCTGTAATGAGCTTCTTGACAAAATCATGAAAGGGCTTAATGCTTACCTTGAGAAAAAACGTCTCTTCTTTCCCCGGTATGATGAGCTTTGGTTATTTAAAACCCACAGATTCTGAATGGTTTTTTTGTTGTGAATAAGTTCAGTCTTAAAAATAGCTTGATAATGCAGTTGTATTTCCTTTTTTTTTTTTTTCTAATTTTTTAGCTTCTTTTTCTTGTCTAATGATGAAATGTTGGAGATCCTGTCGGAGACTAAGGATCCTCTTAGAGTTCAGCCTCACTTGAAGAAGTGTTTTGAAGGCATTGCTAAACTGGATTTCCTTCGCAATTTGGATATTAAAGGAATGTGTAGTTCTGAAGGCGAGCATGTACAACTGATTTCAAACATTTCTACTTCTGAAGCTCGAGGTGCAGTGGAGAAGTGGTTAATTCAAGTAGAAGATATTATGCTGAAGACTATACGTGATGTAATTGCCAGATCAAGAATGGTATGGGGTTTGTGATAATTTAAGATCTGTCGCACCTATCTTTGTCTTATGGCTGTCTCTTGGCTTTCTAAAATTCTTCCTCAACACAGGAGTTGATGAAGTTATGGGGCCAGGACCAAGTTAACATGACTTGTATTTATAGGCCAGTGATATACACTAGAGTTTAGTTTGAATAAGAAGCAAGTCGTTTTCCTCTAACACTGAATATAAATTCTTCTAAAAGTTTCTCAGCAATACTATTTTACAGGATATATCACCTGATGTAATAGTTCAGGTTTCTTATGAATTAGAAATACGACATTTGTAATATGCTTACTTCCTCCTAAAAGAAAATCATTAGACAGAAAATGTTTCTTTGTATGAAGTTAACAAGTTGTGAATATTTCTGTAATATGGAAGGATAATTCTGAGAATATTTTAAATTATTGGGTAAAAAATGGTAAACCTAAGGGGAAAAGAGCATTTAAAGCTCCATTTGGACATTGCAAATAGGAAAATAGTATTCTTTTAGCAAAGAATATTAATAGGATTACATTATAAGCTTCTGTATTACATTGTGATAAACATACCCAGACACTGTGTTTCTGTAATGTATTTACCTGTTTCAGGCATATCTAGAGACTGAGAGAAAGCTCTGGGTTCTGGAGTGGCCTGGCCAAGTAGTGTTGTGTGTGTCTCAAATGTACTGGACAAGTGAGGTACATGAAGTTCTTCGCGATGGACCCAAGGTACTGTGTAACGCATAATTTTAAAAAAATCTTTCTTATTGTTTCATTTCAGCTGATGAATTTTGTTTAACCAAACAGTTTTTTACAGTCAAAATAAAATTTGAAAAATTATGAGCATGTGTGTTTGACATCCATAAATTAATGTACAGTGATTATACTTTTCATTCAAGTACTTGAATATTCTTATGTAGAGCAATCATAGTTTAAAATGTAGCTTTGCAACATAAATGCATAATTGTGGGTAAGAGAGACGTTGATGCAAAACTGTGACAATATAAAAGAGTAGCTTAATAAGCAACCTCTGTTAAGCTATTTAGTCAGAATGAAGAAGCCTGAAACACTTGAAACTGTGATATAACCTCTTCTCTCCTAGGGCTTAAAGGGTTATTATGATACACTTCAGCTTCAACTTAATGATATTGTAGAGCTGGTGAGAGGAAAACTGTCAAAGCAAACAAGGACTACACTGGGTGCCTTGGTTACTATTGATGTTCATGCTAGAGATGTCATCAAGGAAATGATTGAAAGCGGTAATTATATTTTAAAACACTTTTCTTAACACGTAGTTAATGAAAAATTGTTCATCAATCAAATTTTACTGCCTAAAACAGCACAGTACTAAGATGGGTTTGTGAGTATTTGGATACGAGCATCAACATTAATAATTTCAAAGCTGTTTTAAATTTAACCATAATAGAAAATCTGGTTATCTGCAACATCTTTTATGATTCCTGTCAACTCTGTGTTTGTCAGGTGTGCAGAGTGAAACAGACTTTCAGTGGCTTGCACAGCTGCGCTATTATTGGCAGAACGAGAACGTTCGTGTGTGCATCATTAACTGCAATGTGAAATATGCCTACGAATACCTCGGGAACTCCCCACGCCTGGTGATCACTCCTCTCACAGACAGGTGTTACCGCACCCTGGTATGAGCTCCCTCCTGGGCTGCTGCAAATTGTATTTACTGTGCTGTAGTATTGCTTACACTGTTCAGTGCAGCTGTCCTTTTAGGGCTTATGGTTATTGTCAGACTCTGCTATTTCTGCTAGAATGAAGTTTGTAATTTTTACAGAATGCTAAACATAAAAATCACTCATAACAACAAATTTGGACAGCCCACCAACGTGGCTGAAACATTAGTGGGTTGTTCTGTTGTGGCTGTGCTTTTTTAAAACACACAGGAAAACCAGACAATATTTGATTGCTGTACAGATTATGAGAACCCAAAGTGCTCTTCTGGTGTTCTGTGGCTGCTAAATTAAGTGGAGAAGGATGCACTTGTGATCACACTGTTCCTAAGAGTAGTACAAATTTGGCAACCTGTTAGTATCTCTGCTCTTGGCAGAGGTGTTTATTATTGTACTGGTTTAACCTCAGCTAACCTGACAATTGAAAGTTACCAAAGTCATCTCAGGTACAGCTTTTCTCATTATCATTGACTGCAGTCTCTTTGCTGGAGTAAGTTTTGCTAGGCACCCATGGTGTGGCTGTAGCTGATGCTTGGTAGCTGTTTGTCAAGACATCGAGGTACATTGATGTGAGAGGATGATGCAGCTGCTAGTCTGTTTCGGTTTTAGGCTCACAAACCTTGAATCAGCTTCCACACCAGGTGGAAGCCTGGCATTCTGGCAAATGGAAGTCTTGTTCTTTGCCCACCAATGTCTTAGTAAAGTATTCCCAGAACTTGTCAGTCAATGTAAACGTGGCCCTGTAACTGTTTGGTTAAAGCCTGCAAACTGGACTGTTTGTTAAAAGTCTGCAACTTTTTTGTTTTCTGTCAGATTTCCTCCTACTTCAATAGAATATAGGAGAGAATATGGAATTGTCAATGGAATGCACATGCTACAAAGGGGGATGGTGTGGGAAAGAAAGGAAAGAGGAAAAAAGTATATTAAAGGGCAAACAGAGAGAGCAAGGAGTAGCAACAAGTAACTGCAACAAATTTAACTTGAAAGGTGTATCTAAACAAGAACTGAAAGATTGGGTACAATAAAGTTTGAGTAACCAATCATGGTTATGATAGTAATAAAACTAAACTCTGTTAGGGTCAAAATTAAATTCTCTTGCATCTTTTTCCCAGCTGTAAGTATATTTCAGATTCTTTTTAATTAGTAAAACCATACCTTTTATGTTAGATAAAATGAGTGTATGAAACTATCAGGTGCAATTTAATTTTACCATTTTCATTCAGAATAATTTCATATGAATGAAGTACAAATAATTTCCATAAACTATTTCTGTGCTTTAGATTGGAGCCTTTTATTTAAACCTCGGTGGTGCCCCAGAGGGTCCAGCAGGAACAGGTAAAACGGAGACCACCAAAGATTTGGCTAAAGCTCTTGCTGTTCAGTGTGTTGTCTTTAACTGCTCTGATGGCCTTGATTACCTGGCAATGGGAAAGGTAAATAGAAAATAAATGTATGCTGTATTTTTTTTTTAGCCATGAAAATTTTAGGGTTCCTACTTTGCAGACACAAATAAATATGGCACCTGTGCTCTGCTACCCTTGGATGCTATATGCTGTTCTCTACATGTTTCATTTTCTGTGCTTTATGAAAGCCTATTAAGTTGCTAATTAAAACATGAAAGAAACAAGAGTTCATGGGATTGGGAGCTTCTGATTTAGCTTGCTTTAGAACCAAGAAAAAACTTTGTTCTTCAGTACATCACTGATCTATGATCTAAACAGGTTAAAGCATTATTATCATAATTGTATTTTTTAAATCTAATTAAACTTCCAACATGACAGTCTTAATTTCTTTTGAATCTTCTAAGGTTCTGTTAGCAATATGATTGGTTTCTTTCTTCATTTGCAGTTTTTCAAAGGTTTGGCTTCCTCAGGTGCCTGGGCATGTTTTGATGAATTCAATCGCATTGAACTGGAAGTGCTGTCTGTAGTGGCACAGCAGATCCTTTGCATCCAGAGAGCCATACAGATAAAGCTAGAAACATTTATTTTTGAAGGAACTGAGCTGAAGCTTAACCCCAACTGTTTCATAGCAATTACTATGAATCCAGGTTATGCAGGACGTTCTGAACTTCCAGATAATCTGAAGGTAAAATAATAAAATAGATGTGTCTGTGACCTTTGAGATGATTGTTTTTGACCAGATGAGCTGTTTCCGTAAG
Organism: Corvus kubaryi; assembly: GCF_017639235.1. Classification (NCBI taxonomy): domain Eukaryota; kingdom Metazoa; phylum Chordata; class Aves; order Passeriformes; family Corvidae; genus Corvus; species Corvus kubaryi. The sequence continues at coordinate 12,224,654 of NW_024580670.1, forward strand.
GAAGCTTTACTAACTGAAAGCAGAGATAGTGCCACATGAGGAGCACACCAACTGCATATGCTTAAAGAAAGGAAGTGCATTCTCTCATCTGCCATAGACCACGTTTTCCTTCCTTACTGCTGCCTGTATCTGTGCAAGGGGCAAATGGCATTTTTGTATTCTGGAGACACTGCTGAGGGAAAAGAGCTGAGAGGGACAGTGTCTTTTCAGCACTGCATTGTACATTGAGATGGATATTGATGGTAGCTCACTTAGGTTAACTTCCTAGGGAGTCATAAGCTGCAAGTATTGATAATTCTGTTTCGTGATGGGATGGATACTGATCCATCACCTGTAAAAGTTCTGAATTACTTTCCATTCCTAAGTTAATTATTTAAAGATATTTCTTTGGGTGTGTATTTCAGGTTCTTTTCCGAACAGTAGCCATGATGGTTCCCAACTATGCTCTGATAGCAGAAATTTCCCTCTATTCATATGGATTTTTGAATGCTAAGTCACTGTCAGTGAAGATAGTCATGACCTACAGACTATGTTCAGAACAGCTTTCCTCTCAGTATCACTATGACTATGGCATGCGGGCAGTCAAAGCTGTGCTGGTGGCTGCGGGGAATCTGAAGTTAAAATTTCCTACAGAAGATGAAGATATATTGGTGAGTTCCCGAGGGAATATTTGTTTAAGGAATTTCATAGATGCATGCCATTCTGAGTTCTGAAGGCAGTTCCAGCCCATCTTCTCACATCACTGATCTGTGTTTTGTGGTTTGTGAAATGAAGATAATAAAATACATGCTGCATTTTCCAGGGCTGTGCTGGGAATCGCACAGTTCTTGTCAAAGGCCCCATTTAATGAATTCATCTTTGTTACATACTAGGTTATTTTAGTCGCTGAACACCTTATGCTTTGTCTCTTAATAAGAACAGTAAAATGCATGTTTGTTTCTTTTAGCTTCTTAGATCAATTAAAGATGTGAATGAGCCCAAATTTTTGTCACATGATATACCTCTGTTCATGGGTATAACTAGTGATTTATTTCCTGGAATCAAGCTTCCTGAGGCAGACTACAATGTAAGTAGTCTTGTAATTTTTCCTTGGTCATGATCATTGATTGTTTTGTGGTGATTTGCTTTTTAATCAAGTGCAATTAATGCAGTGAGGTATTTCAAGATGAGGAAAATTGCTGAATGCTTGCAATGAAACTTTGTAGCAAAGGGAATTCTTTATCTCTGCTGAATATAATCCACATCTGAGTTCCCTTACATTCTGAAGGGTTGTGCCTTACAGATTGGGAATTGACCTGCACATTTGCCAAATTTTAGGCTTTCTGATTTCTTTCTTAATTTTTTGACATAATTAAATGAGATTAAGCTTTGTGCTTGTATTTTATTTATAGCAACACTTAAAGCATCCTTTGCAGGAGGATGGCTGGAAAGAAGGATAAGTATGTTGGAAAAACAAATTGGATTAACTTTTAAGTTTTAAGTAAATACTGCAATCTTGATAAAAGTGTGTGGTTCCAAAGCACACTGCTGGTTTCCTGAGGGTGATACACCTTCTACTCAAGATAAAAATTGTAGTTAAATCCTGTTCTAGCACATGAGGTACAAAAGCGTTTTTTTTCCCCGCAGGAAGTTCGCTGTATTCTGACTAATAATATTTCACTTACTAATTAATTTGAAACCCTTACTGATAAGCACAAACTCTTCTACTGTAGTGCAGAACAGTAATTTAAATTGTAGCAAGAATAAGATTATGATTTGTTTTGATTTTAGGATTTTCTGGAATGTGCCAATGAATGTTGCACTCGACATAATGTCCAACCTGTAGAAACTTTTATGCAGAAAATGATACAGACATATGAAATGATGATTGTTAGACATGGGTAAGATTCTCATCACCGCACTATCTGTTGTAATTCTGACTTATACTGTAGCAATAATTTATATGAAGTTATAGAAGGTTTTGAGGGTGCCAAAATACTCCTCTTTGTATTGGAACAATTGATTACTGATACTGCTTTTGCCTGTTCCAAAATTCTTGTGGATGTATGTCTGGGGAATTGTACTCTTTCTGATATCAGAAGTACTCTCATATGTATAATGATTTTAGGTGCTGATACCAGTATGGTGAAAACTTAGGACTGTAAAAGCTGATTTGTATTAAAATATTGGTTGTCAGATCTGTGCCATTTTATTCCTAGCTTTTATTACAGAATAGCAACTGTGTGCAGAAAATAGGTACAATATGACATTAGCCATATGATGGTTAATATTCAGTTCATAAATTAATTCTCTCCATAAGACATCATGCAATCAGATTTGCATGTGCAAATAAACTAGGTTTGTGGAAAAGATGTTTTATACATACAAAGAAAATTTACTTGCTTCACTTTTTGAAAATTAGGTGAAAATTAGCTTTAAACATATGTTTGATACTGTTGGCTTTCATGTGAGCTGTAAAAGTCTAAACTGCAAGACAAATGTGTTAATAGCAGGATTTTTTTTCCATCTAACAGCTTCATGCTGGTGGGGGAATCGTTTTCTGGGAAGACCAAAGTTCTACACGTGTTGGCAGATACATTGTCTCTTATGAAGGAGCGTGGTTATGGTGAAGAAGAAAAAGCCATTTATAGAACTATGAATCCAAAATCAATCACTATGGGCCAGCTTTTTGGGCAGTTTGATCTGATATCCCATGAGGTAACGTATGTTTAAAAAATAATGTTCCCTGTATATTGTGTTTCTATTATTACGGATAGTAAACTGTTGAATTCATAATTTTATGATTTAAAACACAGATAAGAACACAACTGTAAATTTTATTTTAACTAATGCTTTTATGGTCTGTTTTTAATTAAGATATAAAAAATGCAGTACCATGTGTGTATGCGGTTATATAGGTTTAAATATACAAAAAAAACCAGTAGCATTTTGAAGGTCATTGTCCTCTTATAGTTGCATCCATGCTAGGAAATCATATCAAACATAATTGCATTCATTTCTCTGTCTGTTCTTAACCAGTATAATCAAAGTAATGCAAAAACTATCTAGAAAAATCTATAAACTCATGAGTTCCCAAGTGTGAAACTTAGGCTTGGAGAAGGAATGACATGAAGTAGTAAATGTGAAATAGTGAAACTTAGGGTGACTCTGGAGAGAAACAGATGCAAGACAGAGCAGAAATGCTTCTAAGTTTCAGTAAAATGAATTGCTGATCTTTTTTGTTACAATATTTTTTTCAAGTGAAAAAAAATCTATTTTAAAATTTGCTGATATTTTAAGACCCTCGGTGAAACTCCAAAGTTACACGTGCTCTCTGCAGCATAAGAGGAGAATAATTAAAAGTGAGGGATAGTGGAAAGCAAAGAGAAGGGTTTCTGTGACTGGCAGTTCAGGTTGTACTCTGTGTTCTTTGTCTCGCCCCCCATTCCCACATGTACCCTGTCAGTGGACAGATGGGGTCGTCGCTACAACCTTCAGGGAATTCGCGTTGTCCGAGACCCCCGAGCGCAAATGGGTCATCTTCGATGGCCCCATCGATACACTGTGGATAGAAAGCATGAACACAGTGCTGGATGACAACAAAAAGGTATCAGTCAGTGAAATAAACGCTTGAATAAAATTGTGTGACATTTTGCAAATACCCTCCTACATGTAAAACCACAAATACAAGCTGCAGTGCCTGACTTTTGAAAAGAGCAAGTGCAAGGTGGCATTGGTGACAAGTCGTAAGGGTTTTTTTTAGTGGTTTTTGATTGGGGTTTTTTCGTTTGTTTTGTTTTACTTTATTGGAATCATAATCACAAAATCAACTCATTGCTGAAAGACATGAATTCTATAGTATTTCCTGATGTCATAATGTAATTTTCTAACATAAGTAATTGAAATTTAAACATCAGAAATTACAATTAATTATATATTATAAACCCCATCATTTCTAAGCCTGCACAAACTTAGACACTTGCATTTCAAAATAATCCCAAGACACAAAGGTTTGCATTTTCAAAATAATGGCTTCTGCAGTCAAAATTGTAACACCACTTTTGTAAATGGGCCCTAGGAATCTCAAAGCAAATATAAAAATGAGAGACAACATTGGGACTTTTAAGTTCTGGATGATAATGTTTCAAAATACTCAAGCTGGACTCTTACTTTAATATGAGAGGGTAGTGTTTCTCTGGCTGGAATGCTTCAGCATTAGCAACAATATCTGCAGATACCTTTTGTCCTTTCTTCTTTTCTTTATCCTGTTAAATGCAAGATTGATTGTAATGAACCTACTGGTAGGTTACTATGGAGTGCTATGGTTTAAGTGAAGAACTTAGCTAAAACTTGATAAAAATCTATTGCTACAAGTGGTTCAACATTTTATCTAGTTGACCTTACCTTTGATTTTACTTGGTTTTGCCAATTTTCATACAGAACTCTCCTGAGATAGGAAGTGTAATTTACAATAATTTTTTTTTTTCTAACCTTGCATGTTATTTTTTATCTTTCAAGCTTTGTTTGATGAGTGGGGAAGTCATCCAAATGTCCCCTCAGATGACTCTTATTTTTGAAACAATGGATCTTTCCCAGGCATCAGTAAGTTTTGTATTTAGTGAAAATATGAAACAAAATTCAGTACATTAAATGCACAATAAAATGAGTTTACCGTTTTTCCTTAGCCTGCTACGGTCAGTCGTTGTGGCATGATTTATTTGGAACCTTCTCAGCTGGGCTGGAGGCCACTTGTTACCTCTTGGCTGAGTAAACTGCCTGAACCTCTGAACTCAAAGGAACATCAAGCTCTTCTGCAGGGACTTTTTGATTGGTTGGTACCGCCAGCATTAAGAGTCCGTCAGAAACAGTGCAAGGTATTATTTGACATTTTTTCCTGCAGTAGTTAGTGGCTATGTCCATTCTGTTACCCTTGGTAGGAAGTGACTGTTCTCTCATGAAAAGCACAGTTGGAATGAATATGTGGCTCTTGGGACCAGTTTGGAAAGTTAAAATGAGAATGTCAGCTAAGACTTGAAACTTGATCATCGTTTTCATCTTCTTATTTTTGAAAGTACAGTTTGTATTTAAAACACTGATTAAAAAGTATTCCCAAGAGAATTTTGTACATTTTTTTTCTTTAAAGATCTCGTGTTGTATAAGGAAGTGCTTTTTTAAGTTTTAGGGGAAGGTTGTAGTTCCTTGCAAGCTCAGTGTGGCAGTGCTTAGAATTTTGCTCATGTTTTGCTGCAGTTACTTCTGTGGGTTTTGGTTTGGTTTAAGATGTATAATTGTAGTGGTCACGTGGTAGCCATGAACATGGTTAACAAGCTAAAGGTCTTGACATTTCAATGATTGAAGGGGGCAAATGATCTTTTGGGTAAAAGTCAGTGTATACCTTGCCTTCTAATATGTGTTCAGAATTAGCTAGTGATCTAATTAATTTATCTCCAAAAGATAAATTAGCTAAAGATGTAAAGTATGACATCCAACCTTTTGAATCTCTTAGGAACTGGTACCTACAAGTGATATCAATGTTGTAGTAGCTCTCACACGGATTTTTGAAATGTTGATTTGTCCAGCTGTGCAAGAAGATCCCACCAACAAAAGCATCCGTGCCTGGATTATGGTTGGTTTTTTAACATGTAGTGAAATGTATATTTATTTCTGTATGTGCTGGTTTTCAAAACAATTGTACTAATCAAAGTAACTTTAATTTGTGAATGAGAGACGTGAAACAATTTTACTACCTCCTTGCTCTCTCTCCCCACACTCTGGAGGTGCCCAGATGAGATGGAAGTCTTAAAAGTGACAAATATGATTAAAAATTCTCCTATTTTTCCAATTAATTGGGATAGTGTTTTTATTAAATGTGCTTTTTAAGTAACCAAGAAGTTAGCTGAAGCAAAGTGTCGTATTTCTCTTAAAGGAAATAAATATTCATGCAACACCGATTGGCTTGTTTGTTTGAGCAACACTTCCTTGGGAGAAGGTTTTCTGACAGTTATATTAGCTGAATCCTCTGTCTGACCTTATATGATTGTTCTTATGAAAAACTGAAGAAAATAGAATATGAAAGTAGTTATTTAAAATTGAATTATAAAATTCCTAGATCCTGGTTTGTCATTAGAACTCTTCTCAGGCTTTGTCCTGTGACATACTGCTGTAGTCAGTGGCCTTTATTTTTTGTTATCTCTCTCTTTCTCTTTCTCTTTCTCTGTCCTTGAGTAAGACTTTTTTGTGTGCTCTGTCTATAGTCAGATTTCTAAATCTCTTTAGGCCAGGGATATTGAAGGGCAATTTCTAACATCTCTCTGCTTAACAATATTTTTTAGAATTATGTTTGCTAATCAGACTGTACAAGGTTTGTGTAATATGTCAATTTATGAGACAGTTACTAATTTTTTTGCTCTTGCAGGGTTGTTTTGCTTTTGCCACAATCTGGTCCATTGGTGGGACTTGTGATGGTGACAGCAGGACAATTTTTGATAATTTCTTGAGGGAAACTTTGTCTGGAAAATCTAAAACAAATCCCATACCAGAGAGTTTGGGAAAGTGGGAGTGTCCTTTGGAAGAGAAAGGCTTGGTCTATGACTACGTGTATGAGGTAGGATTGGCTTCTGCATCCACTAAACAGATTATTACTGTCATAATAGAAGGAAAATGCAGCCAGGTGGGTATTTTAACTTTTTGAAGCCCGTTGGATGTTGTAGAGTGTTGGTTGGATTAAATCCTACAATGCATTTTTATTTCCTTTTCAAATACCAGTGTACTGACCATTTTTTTAATGAAATACCGAGATGTACATTTCAGTTATATTTGTAATACTGCCACAGTATAGTTCTTCTGTAACTCAAGCTCAGCTGGCAGATTCAAAACTGCTTTTGTATAGAAGGAATAATGTGGACTGTTCAGAAGGAAAGCAGAATATTAAGCCCATAGGCGGTTTGCTTATGTTACAATTTTTGTTTGTAGTGTCTATTAGAAATGTTCTTCTCTTGGTTTGTTGTTGCGGTTTTCTCTGTGTGTGGGTTTTTTTGTTTGTTTTCACTGAACAAAATTTTAAAGAAAAGAAAGGATTCTAAGTTTAGGTATGTACTTTAATACTTCATTAGTGAGGTAAAACAAATGAAATGTGTGATCTTTTGAAACATCAAATATTCATTAATTTATTAAAATCCATTATTTTAATTTTTTGAAAGGTAGTAGAGAAAACCCTTCATATATATAACACCAGTCTGTTCTACATCTGTGCTTCTTCCTAGCTCAAAGTCAAAGTAGGTTGGGCTCACTGGAATGACTTTATTGAACAAATTAGTTACAGTGATAAAAATGTGAAGATTCAAGATATTATAGTCCCAACCATGGATACAGTTCGCTATACCTATTTGCTAGACCTGTTCATTACCCATGGAAAGTAAGTTGCTTCACTACAAATTTCTAAAGTGAAATTTGATCATAGGTAGAAATATCTCCTTTTTTTTGAGTTCATTGTTTGTATCAAACCCTCAGTTTATTCGGCCGTTTTAAAACAGATGTTTACTACAAACAAAAAAATTTTTTTTTATGAAACCTTATTATAGTCTAACTTTTGTATTCTCATTCTGATGATGATGTTAGGACAGCCCAAAATTTTTTGCATCCTCTTTCTACTTTGGCAATTAAATACATATTTTAATTTATTTTCTTTGATTAATCCTATCAAAATCAGTTATATTAGCCATGATCAGATCATATAAGAGAATGAAATAAAAACCAGCCTCAGGTTCCAAGGCTGAAAGATTTATGAAGTTTGAATCAATGCAAGACCTATCACAAGAGCTTTAACTCCCATGTGTTCATATACTTCAACACCAGTAGAATGAGGGAATGAGAAATGTTTATTTCCCCTCCCATTTTCTTGGTGGTGGAAGCAAACTAAAATTATGAGAGGGTTTAATGAATGCATTAGAACACTCTGGTTTCTTCTTTAGGCAACTAATGTTTTTAGAGGTAGAAAAAGAAGGGCCAGTTAGTAAAACCTTGGACTTCCAGCTGCATTTAGTTTACAGTGTTAGGTTTCTGCAGTCTATGTGCTTTATTTCTCTCTTTGTGAAGACCACTGCTTCTAGTGGGACCAACAGGAACTGGGAAATCTGTGTATGTCAAGGACAAGTTAATGAACAACTTGGAAAAGGAGCGCTACTTCCCCTTCTTCATTAATTTTTCAGCTCGAACAAGTGCCAATCAGACCCAGGTTAGTAGAACAGATCATTTATGTCTCAAGGAGATTGTGGATATGAATATTTAATCTGTGTTCTGAATGATCCTGTTTGCATTGCAGAACATTATTATGGCCAGGCTGGACAAGAGGCGCAAAGGAGTCTTTGGCCCTCCAATGGGAAAAAAATGCATTATTTTTGTAGATGATATGAATATGCCTGCTTTGGAGAAGTATGGGGCACAGCCTCCTATAGAACTTCTGAGACAGTTCTTTGACCATGGATTTTGGTAATTACTGGAAACACAACTGAAATTTTTTGTTGCTGTATTTGCTGTTATACTTATTTATTCCTTAGAATTTTATTTTCAAAACTTTTTTGAAGTGGTTTGTAAATGTTAAGGTAGATTTAGTTTATATAAAAATCCATTTTTTAAACTTGAAGCAACTTGTATATTACTCTCTAAGGACTTCTCAGTTTGAGAAATTGATGATCAAATTTGGTTTAAGTTTTTTAGAATGTTCTATTGCTAAACTTTTGCAGAGTTAGTATACATTAAATAAAATGAATCATTTATGCCTTTACTATTTTAGTTTTTTTTCCAGTGCAGTTTCTTGTTCTTTTTCTTTCTCTTCCTCCTTAGAGTTGGCAGCTTTCTGTACACATCTATATATATCCAGTTATATAAAACTTCTGATTTTATTTCTTATGTTAGTTTTCCCTATTATCCATTATTCTATTAGTCATTAAAAGTTTTTTAACAAGATCTCAAAATATTTTTTTTAAATTCACAATGAAATCAGATCTGATAATAGGCATGAAATAAAATAAGTTGAGAGTCTTCCCTGCTTTTGAGGTTTTTGGCTTTGCTTAGATTGGAAGACTGGAGCAGGTGTTTTCCTGAGTCTGGATCATTCTATAGTTCCAGGCACTTCTCAAATACAGCTACTCTTGTGATTCCAGGCACTGCTCAAATATCTGTTGCTCTTAAATAGAGATAATATATCTTGACAAGTTACACTTTTAATACTCATGTCAAAATTTCATATCAGGTTTTATGGAGTGCAATTTAAACAAAAAATCTTTTTTTTGGGCCAGCAAATGGTATGTTAAGATTAACTGGTACACAGTTACAGGACTAGTTGTTTTTTGTTTTTTTGGGGAGGACGGATTGTTTGTTTTTAAAAATATAAAATATATAGAAATACATGTTATATTATGTAATGCCTATTATTTTAAAAAATATTTTTAAATACTTTTTTATGCATGCAGAGAGTAGTCTGTTATACAGCTGCATTGAAGGTGTAACAAATGTGTTGTATCCATATCTAAATGTCACATGGCATTTTATTTTGAAGGTATGATTTTAAGGACACCTCTAAAATCACCCTTGTTGACATACAGTTAGTGGCAGCTATGGGGCCTCCAGGCGGTGGGAGGAATCCTGTCACCCCTCGGTTCCTGCGGCACTTCAACATTTGCACCATCAATTCTTTCAGTGATGAAACAATGACGCGCATCTTCTCTACTGTAGTGGCTCTTTACCTAAGGACTAATGACTTCCCTTTTGACTTCTTAACAATTGGAAATCAAATTGTCACTGCCACTTCAGAGGTAAGAGGCAAATACCTTAATGGAAGTTTCCTTCAATTTGTTCATTAATATTCCTTTGGCTCTACAATAATGTAGTGTGAAGGGATTTTTTTGAGAAATAACATTTTAGAAGACATTTAGGAGTTATGGTAATAATGCAGTCAGTGTTAATTTTTTTTAAATTTTGTTCTCTGTTCTTTTTGTCTGAAGGTGTATAAGAAAGCCATCAAAAATCTTTTGCCCACACCAGCCAAATCTCATTATACCTTCAACCTGCGTGACTTTTCACGGGTTATCCATGGCTGTTTGCTCATTAAGAAAAGTGCAGTTGAAAACAAACATGTGATGATTCGGCTGTTCGTGCACGAGGTGTTTCGGGTCTTCTATGACCGTCTGGTGGAAGATGATGACAGAGCCTGGTTGTTCAATCTAGTGAAAGATATTGTGAAAGAACATTTCAGAGAAGCATTCGATAAAGTTTTTGCACACCTGAAGGAAGGATCATCCCCTGTGAGTATCATGTTTAACCTGTTGCAAAATAATTCCCGTATTGCAAATTTAGGACTAGAAATTTAATCATAGGTGAAATTCTGATTCAAATGTGCATGAAAGTTTGAGTTGAATTTGGCAAAATGGCTTAATGAGGAAAAAATGTAGAAATGGGAATTGTTTGGGAGGGTTTAACTGTTGCATGTAAGCATTCTATTCAAAAAATATTACATTTAAAATGTGAGTAAACTTACTAATTTTCCTTAAAAGAAATTTGGGCATCTGCATCCTGTTATTGTTACTAAATTTTACTATCCAAAATCCTGTATAGTTGTGTTATATTTTATGCCTTGTCTTCCTTTTTTCTGTTGTTTTTTATGTCCCTTGTAATTTCATTGAAGTATAGAAGAAATAACTTTGTGGTCTTAGTTGTCCATTTCATAATATACATCTGTATGAATTTGGTGTAATCTGAAGGTCATGATTATGAGACGGTTAGTGGCTATTTGAGCCAGTTGTTTTCCCAGAACAAATTAAGAATAAGTGTATAGTTCAACGCAGGAAACATAATTTTGAGGGGGGTGTTGTTTGTGAGTCAAAATATTTTGGAGTGCTTATTCTTTTGTCTGGGGTATTTGTCTAAATTCTCCTTTGTTTTCTAAAGTTCCAATGAGGAATACATTCATTAAATATTAAACTTGACTTCATAATTTGTTGAATATTTACCATAGGTAACAGAAGAAGACATGAGAAGTTTGTGTTTTGGTGACTACATGGTTCCAGAACTTGAGGGAGACGAAAGACTTTATGTTGAGGTTCCAAGCATTGAGGAGTTCAGTGATGTTGTGGAGCAGTGTCTGGATGAATATAATCAAACCCAGAAAACAAGAATGAATCTTGTCGTTTTCAGGTGTTTATGATCTGTGTTATTAAGAGCTTTAAGCAGTAGTTGATAATTCAGTATGTTCAATTTCGTGGACTGTGGTTTTTGGTATATCTCCTCCCCTTCATGCATCCTTAAAAGTGTTTGTGGTGTAACACCTTTTTGGATGGAAGCAAACTGATTTTTCTCTTATGCCTCTCCCTATCTGAAAGTAAATAATAAGAAGCTTTTCTCTTAAGCGGCTTTGAATATTTGTCTTAGTTGTTATGGAAACATTGTGCACTGCCTCAGGTAGTTGCTGTACTTCTCCTAGGCCTCTGTCACCAGTGAAGATGGATGTCACTGGACTTTAATTTCCCAAGGACAAGCATCCCAAGAGTGAGATGTTCACAATCATAGCTGTCTGTCTACTTTGTTGTTACTCAGCACAGCTGGTGCTGCAGCTAATCCCGTGAAATTTTAGACTCTGCAAGGCATTATTGTTACCTTAACTTGTGATCATGCAGAGCTACAACCGAGAGAGATTAGGAGGTCAAACTCCTTCCTCCTCCCTGTTGCTAGAGATTACTGCCTCTTCATATTTGCCAGGGTGGCTTGACACATAAGTATTTCGTGAAGGTGATTAGGATTACTTAAAACACTTCTAATATCAGCTTATTTTAGTCTAGGTCATTTTGCCAAGCTGGATTTGTGAGTGCCTGTATATACTGCTAGGCTGGGACTTTGAAGAGCTGGCAGCCTCTGATCACAGGCCACTTCCTGGGTATAGAAGCAATATTGCAGTGACCTCACTGAACAGCAGCCAGGAGGGCATGTTTGACTGTAGCCTTAAAGTTCAATCTCATAGATAACATCTGAATTTGTTTCCTTTATTTATCTAACCAATAAAAATAAACAGAGTTTATCTTTCTTGAAATGCTTGGAAGTTTTTTTGAGACCGCTTTTGATAGCTGCTCAGCTTGCTTTAATTACCCCATGTCCTATGCCTAAGCAGGTGAGCTCCTATAGGCCTTGCTGCATATTCTGAGATAAATCAGGCTTGAGTTTTGACAAGGACTCTCAGTAATGTGCAGATACTGCTTCCTGAGGATGTTCCAACGTCAATTCCACACATAAGTTATAAATCACTGTCAGAGGTAGAGGGGAGGGAAATGTTTGTTGATAAAAACCATGTTCTCCCAGTGGTTACTTTAAAAAGCTGTTTAGGTTGCTATACTTCAAGAAAGTTAAAACTGGTAATACTGCTGTGATCTTGAAGTAGAGAATTAATGTTTTTCTTTGCCTTTAAGACATTTATCCTTATAGTGCTCCTGTTCTTATCTCTGCACATTCCTTTTAGTAATTTGTAGTAATTTAGCTAAATACTGGTATTTGTAAAAGAGAAGAATTGTAAGTTTTACTTTATTTTGTGGTTCATGCCCACTCTCTTTCTTCCTCTTCCTCTCTACCCTGCCCCACCCTGCATTCAGAGATTTGTTTTGGGGATGCTACTCCTTGATTTGTTTCCCAGGTTTATAGGTGCATAAATGTACAGGTATTTCTGCTCTTGTTGTAATCAACATATTCCCAATGCAGGTACATGTTGGAACACTTGTCTCGATTAAGCCGCATTCTGAAGCAGTCAGGGGGGAATGCTCTGCTGGTTGGAATGGGGGGAAGTGGACGGCAGTCTCTGACTCGCCTGGCAGCGTTCATGGCAAGAATGTGTGTTTTTCAACCAGAGATTTCTAAGACCTATGGTACAAACGAGTGGAGAGAAGATCTGAAAGTGAATATTAATAACCTGTCTACATTTTGACTTAATTTTGAGGAAGGATATTTTGGAATGTACAATTTTAACTGTCTTGCATTTTCAGAGACTTCTGAAGAATGCAGGTGTAAAAGGCTTGAAAACTGTATTTCTAATCACAGATGCACAAATTAAAGAAGAAAGCTTTTTAGAAGATGTTGACAGTCTCCTCAACACAGGGGAGGTACCCAATCTTTTTCCAGCAGATGAAAAACAAGAAATTGTAGAGGTATCTTTAGAAACTCTCTTTAATTTCACCTCCCTTTTAATCTACTTGGACAGTTCAGTGTGAAATGTGGCTTTTGTATATTTGCACGTAATTCTGTGACTTCTTTTTGAGACCTTAGAAAAATAAACCAGTTATTAGTAAACTTATGCAGTAGCTTATGCCAGCTACAAGCTTTAATTCTGACCTAGCACTCTTCACAAACACATTAAGTTGTGCAAGTAGAGAACTTGGGTTGTCCACAAATACCCTATGGCTGTAGTTATTTTTGTAGGATATTGTATAGGAGAAGAATGTACATCATAATGTTTTCCTTAATCAGTGAAGTGCAAAGATGTGATGTTTTTATTAGAAAACATGGCCTGCCTTTCTCAATAGACTCCTACTGTCTGAGGCACTAGGGCATTGTTAGGCAGAATTTCAGTGTTCTGACACTTCTACTCCGAGACGAGGTGGGCAAAGGTGCTCCATGAATCTAGGATTAGAAGTAATGATGCAATGTACTCAGGCAAATTTAAAAAAAAAATTAACTGAAATCAGACTGGGATTTTCACAATAGCAGTCACGATTTGGGAGGGAGGGGCATCAATCTTTATACATCAAGTTGGAAACTTAATGTTAGCAAAAAATATTTGGAAATGTATGCTGTGCTGTCTTCCTATCTCTGTGGTGTTTTTAATAAATTACTTAAGTATGCTTCTAGTTGACTTTCAAAGTGGTTCTTAGTACACACAAATTTTCTTTATTGCAATATCTGTATCACTTGATAGATGTTACTACATGGGTTTTTTGCACTTAAGTTATGGAGCATGTTGATACCTGGATTTGTGTATCTTTCAAAGAAGTTAGATTATAATTCTTGTGATCTTTGTCTATTAGTATTTCATTCTTGCCAGGTACATAGTGCAAATATTAAAATAATTTGGCTCTTTTCCAATTTTACAGTTTGTGTGAACATATTCAGTGGGTGTATGCTGGAACTTGGTAGCTATCCACAATGAGCAGCTGGACCAAAGTTGGTTTTTACTCATTTAAATCTGCTCCCTTAAAATAATTCTTCTTTTACTATATTGTTATGATTTACTCTCAGTTGCTCAGAGCAGCAGATGATCATTTCTAGACTGAGTTGTCAGGGCCACAGATAAATAGTGCAATCCTGTTCTCTAACAGTATTTGCTACTTGTTCTGGCTTTCTACTTTATTTTGCCTGTTTCATTTCCACTAAAAAATTTTATTTCCTGGTGATGCTACCATTAACAGAATTGCTACAGGACTTCAGATGTGCTTAATGACAATTTATATAACATTTTTTATGCTATGTATTATTCCTAAGGGTGTTCGTGCAGCAGTTCAGGCTGGTGATAAAGGTGAAGAACTCAGTCCCTTGGCCTTGTTTGCACTTTTTGTGAACCTCTGCAAAGAAAATCTCCATATTGTGGTGGCATTCAGCCCAATTGGAGATGCTTTCCGCAATCGTCTGAGACAGTTTCCATCACTCATCAACTGCTGTACTATTGATTGGTTCCAGGTATGGGAAAATACTTACATTATTTCCTCAAAAATCTGCTTCAGTTTTCTAACACTCTGTATTTCTAAGTGCCATCAGATTTTCTTTTGTCTTCCTTGTAGAAGTACTCGTTGTTTTTCAAAATTTTAAAATTCCATAGACCTTTTCTGTAATATTTTGGGAGCTCTTTGATGTGTGATCTCAACATTTCTACAACTAAATAAAGTTAAATTTTTTTGCTGTAAATTTCTGAAGTGTGAATAGTCTTAGTTTGATGATGGCAATTTGTAATTTTATTACATAATGTGTATGTTTTAAAGGACTAGAGAAAACATTTCATTGTGACTGTAAAATGATTTTAATTGTGGCTGCTTATTAAGCAGGTAATTATATATTATTCCTTCCATCCATTATAGGAATGACTAGCAAATACAAATCCTGTTGCTTATCAGTAGATATTTGATAGCAGAATAGAACTTGGAGAAGCAGTATTGGTGTAAGCAGTATTGCTCTCAATTACGCACAGTTAGCTCTATAACTTGGCCTCGTGCTGATGTCAGTGAATTTTTCTGCCAAAGGATGAAATAGACACAGAACTGTTTAGATGGAATGTTAATGTGTAGCTTTGAACTAGAAGACCAGCCAGGAGTTGCCAGAAAATATTGCATGGGTGGTGACCTTGCTGCCTGAGCTAATCGACCTTTAAATCAGTTCATTGTTCTTGTAGCACACCTGGGACTAGTGTGTCTCATTCTGGTGGTTTGAATGGTAAAAACTGATTTTGACGTTTGAAGACTGCTAACAGTTGAATTTTACAAATTCTTCCCTCCTCACTTCTCCCTCAGCCATGGCCTGAAGATGCCCTTGAACGTGTGGCTAGTAAGTTCTTAGAAACACTTCAGCTCACAGACATCGAGCGTCAAGGAGTTGTGCCCATCTGTAAATACTTTCATACTTCAGTTTTGTCACTCTCTGAAAGGTCAGTCTATTGCTTTTCCAAACAATCATAAAATAGTAGGTGATTGAGTTTCATTATTACTCATTTATGTATTAAAAGTTAACACAACTATTTGCCTCCATAGCAAGGATATAAGTCTGTTGAAATTGTTAACTCCTATCAAACAGTTACATCACTTTGCTAACATTAAACTAAGAAAATAAATCAAAAAATAAATCAAAATTTAAAGTTACTCTTTCTTTTATTTCTTTTTTAATAGGTTCTTACAAAGTCTGGGACACCATAATTATGTTACTCCTACTTCTTATCTTGAGCTTATTGCTGCATTTCAGAGACTTCTTACTGAGAAACGAGACAGCGTAATGAAAGCCAAGAAGAAATATGTGAATGGACTAGATAAACTAGCTTTTGCTGAGTCACAGGTGAGTTAGGACAAATATGGAACTGAAAATGGAAAATATTTGTCAAATGCAGGGTTTTTTCTGGAGAAGTCAGTCAAAAGTGTTACTTCGGGTTTTGTTTCGCTCAATCTGCAACAGTAAAACTAAGAAATGTATTTCGCCTGTTCTTTCCTACAATCACAGAACTTATGCTAGAGGCCATCTCTAAGCATATATTGTTAGGTAGATATGAACAGAGCTTCCCTTTCCTTGGTGGTTAACAGGGGACTGTAAGTGAGCATAGTTCTTAAAATTAGACATTGTAAGTAGGAGATAAAAATAAGTCTTGGAAATGTTTTAATTTGAAACGGAATGTTACATCCTTCTATCAATAAATTAGTCATTAGGGAAAATCTAGGTCTTAAAAAAATTGTTGGAAATTGTGCTTGACCCTTCTGATCCCACCTGATTCTTTTGCATATGCCTAGGTTGGTAGGATGAAAGAAGAATTAATTGAGCTACAGCCCAAACTGGAAGAGGCTAAAGTGGAAAATGCAAGCATGATGAAGGTAGAGTTGTACAAATACAGCTTTGTGGCTTTTAATGTAAACATGTGTCTTATTTCATTGATGTGTGACTTTCAGAAAGTAAGAGTTGAGGTTTTTGAGCTCACTTCTTGTTTACAGGGGTTTCCAGTATTGTGAAACTTGCTATTTATGTTTATATCCTTAGAACAGAAAGAAAATTTCATTCTTTAGATAAAATACATTCTCTGGATATACAGTCCTTGCCTAAGCTCCATGCTGAAGAATGTTAGAGGAACTTTCATGCTTATAGTGGTTAAATCAGGTTTCCCAAGTTGATTCACAAACAATGTGAAAACCTCAAATAGTTTTTCCATATGCCCAGCTATGACAAAATAAACAAGAACAGTTTTGCACAGTCTGTCTTTGCATGCACAGGGATTATATGTTTGATTTATAAAAGGACCCTAAACCCAGTTAATTTCATGGGAATTTAGTGGGATTTAGGATCGAAAATCTTGGGTGTTTTGAGAATTCTGTTATATGAAAATATACACATACTTGTCTTGTAAAACGTGACTGTTGCATCACCAAAAAAGCATGATTTAATTGACATGTTATGCACTTGTTTCTGATTCCTAAGTGTTTTTACAGATACAGTGATACCTCTTCTACCTCTAAGAAAACTAAATCTCACTTCCCTAGAACTGCAAAGGGAGTTGGATAAAGGCTTGACTTATCCCTGAAAAGAAAATAAATTTCAATAATCAATGTTAAAGGCTGTGAAGCTATGAAAACTCCCTATAAAAGCTAGTCATTTTTAGTTACAGCCTGATGCACAAGCATGAAGAGTTTCTTGTCTCCTGAACTTCAAACATATTTTAAATAGCTTTTATTGAGAGTAATCTGATACCATGCAGTTTATCTACTGTTGAAACTCCACGATGTTGCAATATGCTAAGAAATTTTTCCCTTAACATAAATTGAAATTATGTTAAAATATTTTAAAACTTCAATATTCTCTTTATGTTTTACACTATTCCATGAGTCCTGTAGTAGCTAATTTCAATTTATTTGACCATTCATGGTACCATATAAAGCTCACTCATGTTTTTTCTTTAGACTATAGAAGTAGAATCTGCAGAAGTAGAAGAAAAAAGAAAAATTGTAAAAGTGGATGAAGAATTTGCTACAGCAAAAGCTGAAGAAGCTCAGGCACTGAAAAATGAATGTGAGAGTGACCTGGCAGAGGCAATACCTGTCATGGAGGCTGCAATTGGTGCTCTTGACACTTTGAAGGCAAGCTGATCTAAATTTCAGCATTTGAAAGTGTTGTTTAACTCTCTAAAATGAACTAGGAATTTAGAAGAATATGAGATAACTTAGATGACACAGAAGTGTATAAAAAATATTCTGACCTGGAATTTTTAAAACATAATTTTATTTAATCATTAGTTTACTGTTTATTAGCATTTATTTAGTTTTTATTTTCCCTGCATAAGGGATATTGATGGATATTGTTAATCGTGATGGTAACACTGTATCATCCCTTCTAAAAGTCCTCTAGTACCACTCGTTCATTGGCAATGGTGTTATAATTCCTCTTTTTTTCTGTCAGTTCATTTATTGGGTGCTGAGACATAATACTTGTCATAATTTTTTTACATGTATTTTTTATTTTAGCCTTCTGATATAGCAGTTGTCAAGACAATGAAAAATCCTCCATCTGGTGTCAAACTTGTCATGGCTGCTGTCTGTGTCATAAGAGAAAAAAAACCTGAAAGAATTTTAGATCCTTCAGGATCTGGAGGCAAGGTAAAATGGCAGACAATTCTCTGAAATAAAAATTTAATTCATGTTCTTCTCAACACTTATCCAAAATACAAGATAACCCATGGTCCATTAAAGTAGTCAAGTACTTATAGCCTCTACCCAGGATTTTACTGAAAACTTTCAGAATTCCTTATTTTCCAAATTTTGTAATGTGCCAAATTTAATTTGCTTTACTAATTTCTTGAGGATAGATAATACATAACTTCCCTGAGGCACTGTTTACTTTTTGGCTTTAAGTATGATTGGAAGGAAATGTTTGATCTGACAGACTTTCTGCTTTATTGGCTTCTCAAGGAGATACCAAGTTATCATTATTAAATATTAATGAGTTTTGATTAAAAGAGGTTTGTAATTTTTTGTATGTGTATTTGTTTTAAAGCCTGAAAAGGTATTTTCTACTATGTTTTGTAGATTTTGGATTATTGGTCTGCGAGCCAGAAAATGCTGGGCAACATCAATTTCTTAAAGGAGTTGAAAGCCTGTTCCGAGAAACCCATTCCAGTAAGGCTTTTTCAGTAATTTTTACCATGCAGACACTTTCTTGCAGGGGAAGAAAAAGAAAATGAGAAGATACTATAGTGGAGAGATCATTTGTCCAAATTCAATTAGTTTATTCTGAACCTGTGTCCTCTTAGCCTCATTTCACATATTGTGTTTTGGGAGTTGATTGGGGTTTTTTGGTGGAACCAGTGGACGTTTGATCCACATCCACCCTTCCTATGCCTTTTTCTTTTGCTAGTTTTTCTAGATCAGTCATTCAGCATTATAAACTTCTTTTTATAATTGACTGCCCATTGCTGCCTTTCTTAACATCTTTTTCTAATTGTATTATTTTGATTGAATGAATGATGACAAAATGGGTAATATTTTGTTAATTATACTGAAAGATATAATAAATGCAGAAATGTGCTAGCTATATAACCTTTCAAATATGATCGTTTCTCCCAAAGGTCTTGCTATCCAAGAGTGTGATTTGTGCTCTTTGCTGAATTCACTGGAAATGGAATATGCTTTGTCCTTAATAGAATATGCTTTGCCCTTTATAAAACTGATCCCCAAAAGTAGGCACAAACAGTTAAATTTTGCATTACATTAGGAGAAATGAATTTTTATAGTGATCCCCAAAGTTGTGTATTGAGAAGGAGATAGCAAATATTGAAATTGGTGTGTTTTACACAAAGGGCTGTGTAAATTAAGGCTTCTATGTGACTGTAATGCTCTTAGCACTTAGGGAGCTGCCACATGGAAGATACAGCAAATGCGTGATTAGAAAGGATAAGGATTGGATTAGAAAATGAAAACGGAAAAAGACCATGAAACATGATAGGAAGATCAAAAAAATCAAATGAGCTGTGATTTCTACAACAGTTAATGCTGAATAGTTCTTTCTTATTTCATTGTGTAGAGAAATGGCAATCAATCAGTTCAATTTTGAAGTGTCAGCCACGAGATCTGATGGGCTATAATGCTTTTGTTATCCAGGAAGCTGTCATGCAGAAGATTCGGACTGAGTACCTGACTAATCCAGAGTTTGATCCACAAGTGGTGGCTAAAGCTTCCTCGGCAGCAGAGGGTTTATGCAAATGGATTAAGGGAATGGAAGTGTTTCACAGGGTGTCAAAGGTGTGGTTTTGATCCTTGCCCCTCGGTGCTATGGAATCTTCCTTTGCTCCATGTATTCACCCTAAGCATTTTAGTTAATAATAAAGCTACAAAAATGTACTGAAAGCATTTGTTTATTGGTTGTGATTGAATAGGAGATTGAACCCAAAAAAGAACGTTTAAAAGTGGCAGAGGAGTCCTTGGCAAAGACAATGGAACTATTGAATCAGAAGCGAGAAGAACTTGCAGCAGTTGAAGGCCGTTTGGCTGCTTTGCAACAAACCTTCGCTGAAAAGACGGAAGAAAAGGCTCGTTTAGAATTCCAGGTTGATTTGTGTGCTAAAAAACTGGAACGAGCAGAGAAGTTGATTGGAGGCCTTGGTGGAGAGAAAACAAGGTCAGGTTAAAGTTCAAATATCAGATAAAACAACCACTGTAGAAATAGAATTTGAAATTCAGTTCTCTAAGCCTTTAATGCTGTAGTTCTGTCTGAGAACTGTAACACTAAAGAATGTCTGGGCCCTTGAAATATTCCTAATTGTTTGTAACATAAAAATAAGGGCAGCAACATTGGGAGAATTGTAGAGAAAATCTCTTCCAAATGAGGTTTTCATATTCTTCACCTATTCTCACCTAAAATGAACAAGGTAATTTTTAACAAGTTAATTTTTAACATCAATATCATTAATGTGGAGGTTTCAGCATGACTTTTTTCTGTATTATCTGCTTGTCATAGATGGAATCAAGCTGCACATGATCTTCAAGAGGAATATGATAATCTGACAGGAGATACTCTGATATCAGCTGGTGTAATAGCATATCTGGGAGCTTTTACTGCTGGCTTTCGACAAGAGTGTACCAAAGATTGGAGCAAACTATGCAAGGTTAGAAGGTTATCTTAGAGTTAAATAAATGTTTGGGTTTTTTGAGACTGCTGCAAAAGGCTTCAAAAATCCCTTGTAGTTTATTTTTTATGAGCCTAGTAAACCTCATGGGTAAAGCAATGGGATCAATTCTGCTGATCCAATATTTTGTAGATTTGAATTTAATTAAATCAGCGAATTTCCCCCACGCTTAAAAGTAGGATATCAGAAAACTAGAGACCATCATTGATTTTGTAAGGCTTGATTGTTACTGAAGTAAAATCTCATCATTTTCTGTATTTTGCCTTTAAATGAAAGAATTAAATTTAAAATGCAATTATGTGTAATGTAAAATGTTCTGTAACTTAACCATCAAATATTTTTATGTTAATTAGATGGTTGATTGTGCTGTTTGCAAAGGGACTCTTCCAACATACTTATATGAATGCCATAATTCATCAATCAAGTGATTTGGAATCACTTAAAAATGCATTAAACAGTAATAAATCAGCATTGGACTGCTGTAATAGAAGATACAATTAGGTATTTCCAGCTGTGTATGAATTTCTTGGGTCATAACTTTATGTAACAAACCTCCCACATTATGAATGTACCAAAAACTGGACAAATCTTACAAAACTTGAGGAGAGAGTAAATATTTAGTGGGAAAATGTAGTTAATAATTGAAGGTATGGTTTTATTATCCCCAAGATTTTTACTTACACATGACCTATTTCAATCTCTTAAAAGAAAATGCACATCATCATTTTTGGATTGAGGAGGCATTTAATAAAGATGCAAAGAAACACAGAATAAAGACAAATGTTTATTTTGTGGGTTTTTTCCCCATCTTTTTCAGGAGAAAGAGATCCCTTGTTCTGAGAATTTCTCTTTGAGCAAGAATCTTGGTGACCCAATAAAAATAAGAGCCTGGAATATTGCTGGTTTGCCAACTGACGTATTTTCTATAGACAATGGGGTCATTGTTGACAATTCAAGACGTTGGTAGGTGACAAAAAGGTTTAATTTTCAAATCCAAATAAGTTCCCACTTTAAAAAAGAAATCTCAAAACAATGTAGCTTCTGTAGAGCAATATAATTGAAAAAGTAGTGGAATCTTTATATTCCAGGGGGGAGGTAGAGCAATATTTTACAAGAATTCTGCATTCTGGTTATTTTATGAAAAATGTTAAACGTTTTTTGCAGCTTTTAAAACTATTTCTGCTATTACTTTTCAAATTATTTAAAAACACTTATGCATCCATTATTCACTGATGTCTTAAAAAACCGTAATTAAATTGTATCACTTCTTCTTGACAGTCTGATACAGAAACATGTTAAATCGTTTAAAATTTTGAAAAATGCCTGCAAGCACTGAGAAAACTGTCCTGTATTTTCTAGGCCATTAATGATTGATCCTCAAGGTCAAGCAAATAAATGGATCAAGAATTTTGAGAAGGACAACCGTCTGAATGTTATCAAGATCAGTGACACAGATTATATGAGAACCGTGGAGAACTGCATTCAGTTTGGGACTCCACTGCTGCTAGAAAATGTTGGAGAAGAACTAGACCCATCTCTTGAACCTCTGCTGCTTAAACAGACTTTTAAACAAGGTACAGCAGAATTGACTTAGAAGCCTGAAGGAGAGGACATTGATGTTCAGTTTACAGTCTCTGGCACTGCCTGATGTATTTCATATTGCTCTTCTCTTGCCTTACTTCTGCCTCTGGTAAGAGCAGGGTAATTGCACAAGAGCCTGAAGTTTTACTTTTTAGTAAATGTCATTCGTGTCTATCATGATAATGGTTTTATGTGAAAACCTTCACCATATCAGTATAGGAGACTAAAGTTCTGCGAAGGGAACATTGTCAGTGAAATTGTTTTGCTTGTTCATTTTGATAATATTTAATTATTATTTAATTATTAGCATTAATATTTGCTAAATTTTGCACAAATCAAGAAAATCTGTCAAGGCATTTTGCTTAAGGCATCGCTTTCACTGTACTTAGCAAGTACTATGAATTTGGTTTTCAACTTTTCCTCCTATTAGATGACAGAAAAGGGCACAAAAAGAAAAGTATTCCTTCCTTCTTACCTAGTTTGTCTTTATTGGTTTTCTTGTTCAGAATTAAAAACAAAAGGAAAGTAAAGCTCAAACACTTTTTTTTTTCCTTGTGGTTTCCTCTTTCAGACAAGTAATTCAAGGAAAGAGTAGTCTGTAAGAATATAATATTTGGGAATAACTCCACAGCTCTCTGTTGCCATCTCTAGTTTTTCTATATGCAAATTGGAAATACAGTAGTAATTGGATTGACTTGATTTCATCTGCCAAGGGTGATCAGTGGCCCCACTGAAGTCTGTGAGAATTTTTCAGACTATCAGATATATTTACTTATTTTTACTTTTCAGGAAATTTGTCATCAATGAGATGTTTGCTTCTATTTAATGACAAAAGTATTTTTTGTAATTAATAATTGGAGTAGATAAGTTTTCTTAATGTTTCTCTTCTTAACTTTAGGAGGTGTGGAGTGTATTAGGCTTGGTGAGAGTGTTATTGAGTATTCCCATGATTTCAAGTTTTTTATTACCACAAAACTAAGAAATCCACACTATATGCCTGAACTTGCTACAAAAGTTTTATTACTCAATTTTATGATAACACCAGAGGGACTTGAAGACCAGCTGCTAGGTATTGTCGTAGCAGAAGAGAGGTAAGTCTCTCTTTATGGTAAACAGCCATTAAAGGTTTTTATGGCATAATTCCAAGGAAATGAGAAATTAATTTATTGTATAGAAAAATGAATGTTACATGGTGTAAATGTTGCTCAGAAACAGCTTTAACTAAAAATGTAAAAGTTTATTAGGGAAGTGTTAGGGGTAAGTGTCCACAAGTTAATTAAAATGGCAGATGTGAAGTAGTTGTTTTTTCATGGCAATTTTCTCCTGAAATATTCCTTGAATGCTAGAAAACTATGTAAATATTATTTGGAGTTTAAATCATTACTGTTATTTTTCGATGTGACTGAACTGCCAGACAAGGGTGCAGAATTATGAGTATTTCATTTTAATTTTGTATGAAATAAATGCAAAGTACCTCTGAAACTGATTATGGATCATATGTGAACCCTCACAGAGGCACAGAGAAGTAATATCTGGGTTGAACAGACATGTCTGTGCAATTGGGCTAAACTCTGTTTGCTAACAAAAGTGTTTCCAGCAGTAAACTGGCTCTGCATATCACTTGGTGGGTTTTTTTCAGGCAGTAGGGATATAGTAAAGGAGAACTAGGATGCACTGTCATTTGCAAAATGCTAAGATGTTAAAGATTAGATCATAATTTCCAAATACTGAGTAGAAGTCATGCAAAGAAATCTGTACTCACCAGTATAAATAGATGTTAAACAGTAAAACCCTGCTTAAACTGAAAAGAATATTCACAAATAACTTCTTGTAGGAAGAGGGAATAATTTTCATGGGCTTCTTTTGTAGCCAGTGCAAGATGAGCATTGACTGATTTTGGGTTTTGTGTTTTTCTTCATTAGACCAGATTTAGAAGAGGAAAGAAATGCTCTCATTGTTCAGTCTGCAGCCAATAAAAAGAATCTACAAGAAATTGAGAAAAAAATTTTAGAAACTTTAGAGTCATCTGAAGGTGATATTCTGGAAGATGAGACTGCCATCCAGGTCTTGGATTCTGCCAAAGTCATGGCTAATGAGATCACAAAAAAACAGCAGGTAAGGAGTGTGTATGTGTGCTTCCCTCAATAATACTGAGAAATTAAATGTTAAAATTTGCAGCCAGCAGAAGGTCTCTGAATTAGATGCATAGCACAAGGAGCAAATTCTGTACTTGTGAAATGGGAAGAGTAATAAAATTGGATCTGTTCTAGAATCTTCACTGCTAGTTTATTCAGCCTTTAAAATGTTTTAAAGCATGTGCATCTGTAGTGCAGGTAAATAGATCAGGCGGTACTGGGGTAGGGCCAAGTGCTCATTTTACCTACTGGGGTGGTGCCTTGTGGAGCAGAAAAGTCACGTTACTCTGGTGTGACCATGCTGTATAGAACCGTTTCAGTACTATTACTAAATAGTAATGTTTCTGTAGAATATTAAGAGAATTAAGACTATCAAAAGCTGTTTGTCCCCTGCTGTTGATGTGCAGATTGCAGAGAAGACGGAGCTGAAGATCGCGGAGTCGCGGGAGGCGTACCGGCCCGTGGCACAGCACTCGGCCGTGCTGTTCTTCAGCATCGCAGACCTGGCCAACATTGACCCCATGTACCAGTACTCCCTCAGCTGGTTTGTTAACCTCTATGTCAGCTCCATTCATGACAGGTAAAGAGAGTCTGCTGTAAAAAAAGGGGGTTTTGTTCTCTTCTTATGAATAGTTCTCTCCATTTGGAAACAATTTACCTCCTTAAATGCAGGCTTTTGAAGGGTTGTAATTATTAATGAATTAATTGCTCTTTTTAGTTACTGTTAAAGTAAATGATGAACTGTAAGCACGTGCCATATTTAAGTATTTTTAAGAATGTGACTTAAAATGTGAAGTCGGTTTCTGACATAGGCTCCATTATGAACAATAAGTGCCAGCATTTAACTGTGGCAAATTGATTTCAGCTCATTATTTTGCTTGGGACTCTTAAAAGTCTAAAGTCTTTCAAAAAGACAGGGAGTATAGTTGAAATTTTGGAAAAATTGGCACCTAAGTCCCTTGTGGAGCATGTGGATCTAATAGAAATCCTCCACAACCCTAAAGAGATGAGATTTCTCAAAAGATTGCCCATGTTACTCAGTTTGAAGTCTCAGTTTCTCACTTCTTCTCTTCTTAGTAATAAATCCAAAATTTTGAAGAAGCGACTTCAGCATCTAAATGACCACTTCACCTACAATCTGTACTGCCAAGTGTGTCGTTCCCTGTTTGAAACAGACAAGCTGCTCTTCTCATTTTTGCTGTGTTGTAATCTGCTCATGTAAGCTCATTTTTGTGAAGTCTCTTACTAACAGAAATGAATGATTTTCTTATCATGGAAGCAGGTACTGATGAGCTGGGATGTTATTGTGCACACTGATAATAATGCCTTTGAACTATGGTCATGAATACTTTAGGTTTCCTAAGATGTGTAATATTAACAAATGGAAGGATATCTGCTTATGAAAAAAAAGTGTGTCAATGGTTCTGTCAATGATAAATCTGTCTTTAAAGAATCTGGGTAGTGTTGCATAGCATCCTTATGTCAAAAACAATTGCTATTATTTAAGAAAACATTTTAGAATAGGCAGTAATGTGCAATGCCAACAACTTCTAGGTTTTTGTTTTTCATTTTTCTCTTCTCTCTCTGTTATCTTTTTGCAAAACATCATGAGATCTCAGATGGAGTCTTCTCCTTTCCACCATCTTTTTAGTTTTCTCTTCCTAATTTTGTGTGAATACATTATGAAAGGAATGATATGCTCAAAATTGCACAACCATAATGTGCATACTTAATTAATTGCAATGTGTACTCATCTGTACATGGATGTTCTTCCTGGGCCAGTTTGTAAGCCTACTGTAATTGCAGAACACATTATTTTCTGCAAAGCCTTTAAAAATCAGGAATAACTGCACTTAAAAAAAAAAAAAAAGGCAAGCATTAGGAATAAGTTCTTCACCAAAAGCGTTGTCAAACACTGGAACAGGCTGCCCATGGCAGTAGTGGAATCACCATCCCTGGAAGGATTTAAAAGCTGTGTAGAGGTGGCACTGAGGGACAAGGATTAGTGGTGGCTTGGTAGTGCTGGCGCAACAGTTGGACTTGATGATCTTAAAGGTCTTTTCCAACCTAAAAGATTCATTGATTCTAAGATTTACCTCTTGAAACCCTTACTTTAGTCTGAATCAGACATTTTTACCATGCAGTTTTTTAATAATATAGAATATTAAGATCTGATCTCAGCTCTTACTGAAGTAGAAACATTTCTAAAGAGCAGTGAAGTGTAATTAAATTAACAACTATTCATATTATGTAAAATTGTATCTCAATTACTGATTTTTATTTTTTTTAATATAGGGCTAATAATGAAATAGAACATCAAGAATTTTTGTTCTTACTAACTGGAGGTGTGGGTCTCAAGAACATTCACAAGAATCCAGATCCATCTTGGCTATCAGATAAGAGCTGGGATGAATTATGTCGTGCAAGTGAATTCCCAGCTATGGAAGGACTGAGGTATAGTAAAATACTGATGTGAATCAGCCTGAATTGGTTTTGACCAATACATATGTAACGTGCTGAAAGAAATGTTTGCTATATGTTTTCCAAATCAATGCCAGAATGCCAGTGGGATAAAACCAGCCCCCTTTTTTCATTATCATGTTCGCTTCACTTACTCCAATCAGTCAGATCACTAATGATAATATTATTTAATAAAACTATTTTTTCTAAATTATTGAGGCATTGCCTAACGAAACTTTTCCTTTGAAATGTCTTCTTGATAGGGGAACAGTGTTTTAGGGGTTCAGTGAAAGCCAGAGGTGGTACATGTAGCAGAATTCCACTGCAGTTCTGGGGAAGGAGTTTTTCTAGTAAACTCTGTTCTCCTGAACTCAGTACAATTTCACCCTGGGTTTAAATAGGATTTAACCCTAAATGCTGGAGCCAGCATGGCTGTAAAAGACTTCTATAAAACAGCTAACTGAGTGCAAGTATTTGGAGCATTTGGATCTGAGTGCAGTAACACTGCTCTGTTAGAAGTTCTTTGAGGTTTTGTGCTTTGCCCCCTTTGGAGTTTTAGTAGCAATGTGGATGATGATCCAGCCTTAAAATAGCCTGAGGGTTTTCCCATTGCAGAGGACATATTCTGCATGTTGCATGAAGGAAAAGAATTTTTTTGCCTAGTTGAATTTCCTGGTAATTTTCTTCAGTTAAAGTGTGGTGTTTTCCTGAAAAAGTGGAGGCATAAAATTCACCCAGACCTATGAAGGTCCAAGCAGTCCTGACTGGAGGTACAGACAGAACTTATTGTCAGCTTGGAGCCTTTCAGGTGGAGTCTCTCCTCAGCAGTATGGTGGAAAGAAATTTTTCACCGTTCAGTATGGAGAAGCTCAACTGTGGGATTATTTTCTGATACAGATATGAGGTGGCTTAAATGACAATACAGTGTAGTTTGCCTTTGATAAATGTAAAAGAAAAGACTCCAGGTATTTATAGTTCTTGTGGTTTTTTTCTCTAGGAGTCATGTCTCTGAAAATATAGGTGAATGGCAAAAAATGTATGATAGCAAAGAGCCTCACAACTTTCCACTACCAGCAGAGTTGAATGATACATTAACTGAATTACAGAAGATTATAGTTCTTCGGTGCTTAAGACCAGACAAGGTAAAATGATCCATTATGGAGTGTTTGTAGACTGTGCCATGCCTTGTAGCATAGTTTGCACTGCCTGTTCCAGTAACTCATCTGCTCTTCATCATATTTATTAAGGAAGTAAATGCTGTTCTTATTTTTCAAGTAACCAATACAAACACAAGCATCAGCTGAAATCTTTTTTTCTGATGTAATTTAATGAACCTTTTGGAGGATTCTAATTTTTATAGTTTTCTTGAAGTATTTGTTTGTGGCCAGGCTGTTCCCTGGTGCACCCAATATGCTTGAGAACAGGACATACTAGTCTGAAAAAAATACATAGGGTACCTACTACCATGTGCTTTCATACAAAGGATTTTTAAGGCAAAAAGAGATAAAGTGTGTTGATTCCAACAACCAAGATGAACTTTTAACAAATTCTGTCTTTGGTGCACTTAACAAATTGTATTGCGTTTTCTTTATGAACTATCAGTGTTAGAATTTTAGGCATGTTGCAATTGCTCTCTAGAATTAATTAAAAATAATTACATTAATATTTTCTAAGGGAGAATATGCTTGTCCTCCACATCAGGAAAAGCCTGAATCAAAGTCTTAATGTTATTTGAAGTACATTATTCTTTTTTTTCTAAAAACATTATTATTCCTATTGTAAGGAAAAATTAAGGGGGGAGGTGTCAACAAGAGGTGAAACCTTTGCTTCTGGATCATTCTGCAAGACTCAAATCTCTGGATATCAGAGAAGTGTCTGTAGCTTTAGGAATTTGGCATAAAAGATGGTGTCAGATTTGCAGTTATGTCTATGTTAACGGTTTGTATTTGCCTTTTTTCTACCAGATTGGTCCAGCTATAACAACATTTGTTACTGAGAAACTGGGAAAGAAATTTGTAGAGCCACCGCCTTTTGATCTAGCAAAAAGTTACTTAGATTCAACTGCTACAGTCCCTTTAATATTTGTGCTGTCTCCAGGAGCAGATCCCATGTCTAGTAAGTATACATAGAAAGAGAGAACAGAAATGTAGCACAGCTTTTCAATTTATAGGCCTGAAATTCCCCTTCAGTGCACAATGAGGATTATTTTGCACTTCTGCAAGTAGATTTGAGTGCATTATGTCAGAGTGGTAGAATTCTGTGCCCCTTAAAAATGGGAATTTGTATGTGCGTGTAAACAAAATAGTAATAGAAGCTTTTCAATATTTTTTTTTCTGACATAACTTCTTTTTAATGAAGAATCTTGTGCTTTCTGTTCAAGGCCTCCTGAAATTGGCAAATGACAGAGAGATGGTAGGAGATAAGTTTCAGTCCATCTCATTAGGACAAGGACAAGGACCAATAGCTACAAAAATGATTCAAACAGGAATGGAAGAAGGAACCTGGGTTTGTTTACAAAATTGTCATTTAGCTGTCTCCTGGATGCCAATGCTGGAGAAAATATGTGAGGAGCTTAACAGTGAAAAATGTCACCCAGAATTCAGACTTTGGCTTACAAGTTACCCTTCACCAAAGGTATATGTATTGCCCAATAATCTCTGTTTAGGGAAAGTTGATGGCATTTTTAGGGAATTTTTATATACCTGAATGAGCTGATAATACAAAACTTCTCTGAAATGTAATGAGGCTTTGAAGAGATAATTTAACCAAAAAAGGAAATTTAAAAAATAATTACAAACATGATAATATCAAGCTTCCTTTGTAATATTTTGATACTGTGATGTGCAATGTTTTGTGTACTACTCAGTGGAGCTGCAATCTGTCAGCATATATGATTAAGAAGGTTTTTTTGCTCTCACACAAATTCAAAAATTTAATCTTGCGTTTCATTTGTGAAGTGTTGAACACCAATAAAACATTGTAAAATACAGGTTTGTTATTTACAGCAGAGTCTTAGTTTCTTGATGCCTTGGAGAATTTTTTATAAGCTGTTGATCTTTAAAATGTAATTTTTTGCAGATAATTGTTTATGTAAAACAGAACAATAATATCTTTTTAATATAGAATCTGTTCCATGCTTTCTGAATGCAGTTTTGCTATTTTTTATTTGTAGTTTCCAGTAACCATTCTGCAGAACGGGGTGAAGATGACAAATGAACCTCCTACTGGTCTCCGGTTAAACCTGCTGCAGTCATTTCTTTCTGATCCTATTTCTGATCCTGAATTCTTTGCTGGATGCCCTGGAAAGGAGCTGGTAATGTGCTTATCTCTTGAGAAGTTTTTGGGGTTTGCGGTTTTTTTATCCACATATATATTGATTTCTGTCCAGTGAATAATTGCAAACTAAAATTTTTACTATGGTTTTGGAAATTAGGTTTTGCAGTGATAAAGTTAGTTAGTTAAGAGTTACCTCTGCCAGGTAATTTAATGTAGCAGTATTTAAAATGGTTTCTTAGGCTTTATTAAATCACTTACATGTTACACACACATAGTACACAATGTACATGGACTCTGAACATTGATGACAAGGGCATGTCTGTCATTATTGAGGTGATAAGCACTGAGGAGACCTTTTCTTGCTACCAGGGACCAAGTACTGCAGTGCCCATACATCTTATTGATCCCTGGTGAACCACTTAGCTAATCATTACCTGTGAAGGAAGTGAAAAACGGTGGGATCAGAGATATGAGTTATCAATATACATAGGTGTGACTGCACCTAAGGACTTGCATCAAAAATACATTTGTACTGTGTGTTTGTCTAATGAACCTTAAAAATAAATACCTGGTGCTATTGGAATTCTTATGAAGTCAGTTGTCCTATACAGGAAAGAACATCATGGTACTTGAGGAACTGGTTAAATGTACTTGCATATGTGGCGCTGTGTGTGTGCACTTGTTCCCAAAGCAAAAGCCACAAGGTACTTAGTGGTGGCCTGGATTTATACCTGGATGGAGCATGGTAATCCAAAGGTGCTCTCTGCACAGCTTACACACTACCATGAGCTTATAGACTAGTTAATAATGATTTTCTCTTTTGCTTTTTTCAAAGATATGGGAGAAACTGCTCTTCGGAGTTTGTTTCTTCCATGCTCTTGTTCAGGAGAGAAGGAAGTTTGGGCCCCTTGGTTGGAATATACCCTATGGATTTAATGAGTCTGACTTGCGAATCAGTATCAGACAGCTGCAGGTAAAATCATTGATTACCTCCTAAACTCTGATCTTGCCAAGCACAGCTGGGAGTCACAAGGAGCAATACTGTGAAGTGTTCATAGATATTCAGGACTTCAGCTGTAAAGGCAAGGAATGTCAATCATACTATAAATATTTTCAAAATTACAAATGACACAAAAAATTCAGATTTCTACAGACATATGGAATATAATGAATGTATGTGAGTATTATAAAAGTTAAATTAGTTGTGTACAAGAGCTCACTGTTGCTCTACTCACTAAGTAGCACCATGTTAATGACAGTCACCTATTAGGGTGGTTAGTAGGATGAAATATTTTTTACATGTGTACTGGTAGTTAACAGAACCTCAGACTATTCTTCCCTGAGATGAAGTGCTGAACACTACTTGACCCTGAACCTATTCTAGGCACTGTGTAGAAAAGTCAGGAGAGTTAAAACTGAATGACAGAAGTTGAGGCTGAAGATTGGAAAGTTACCAAGAAGTTAATGAAAGAAATTGGAGGGTACTGAAGATTAAAAGATAAATTAAGTGAAATGCATGTTTATTTCTGGTGCAGAAAAGTGTCCATCTACAAAGCTTAAACTGGATAAACTATCCACTTGTAAATAAATCAAGAATGACTTGGATGACTGAGTAATTTTGATATTCATAAGAGGCTTTTAGTATTAACTCCTCTTGATTTTAAACAATAACTTAACCTGAAAATAAGATTTCAGATTTTGAATTTCCAACAGCTAGGGAGAAAACTCCATAAACTGCAGCTTACACACTCTATAGCTTCCAGCATTTCAGTCTGTTAGGTCACACTGTTGTTCTGCAGATGTTGCAAGTCTCTAGAATTGCTCATATTTCTGTTTCAGTTATTCATCAATGAGTATAGCCACGTTCCTTTTGAAGCTGTCTCTTATCTAACTGGGGAGTGTAACTATGGAGGTCGAGTGACAGATGACTGGGACAGACGTTTGCTGCTGACAATGCTGGATGACTTCTATAACCCAGATATAATTGAAAATCCTCGTTACACTTTTTCTCCCAGTGGCAACTACTATGCTCCACCCAAAGGCACATATGAGGAGTACATTGAGTTTATTAAGGTAAAAAGTAGCAACGAGATTTTGCGCTGTTTCGATGATGTGCTAAGAAAGCAATCCTTAAAGGCTTCTCTGCCTTAAAAAGGCAGTTTTGCAGCACATTAAATTGTGTGCTCAGGTTCCTGCCTGACATCTTTGTGTGATCCTTGCTATGATCTAGAATGTTTCTGAGAGGGGATTAATAAATAGATTGGAGGACATGTAGCATAGACAATTGAGAATTCCTTGGAAATGGCTTTCTGTATGAGAGGTGGTGGCTCAATCAGCAGTAATTCTGGCTGCAGATACCTGCCACTAAGGTCCTCACTCACCTGCAGTTGAAGTCAGTGGTAGTTTTTCACTCGACTTCTTAAAGAAACCTTGGGTCAGATTCCTGCTGCTTAATGTCACACAGACTTCTTTTTTATTTTGTCCTAGAATCTTCCCTTTACTCAGCACCCAGAGGTATTTGGCTTGCATGAAAATGTGGATATTGCAAAAGATCTTCAGCAAACTAAAACCCTCTTTGAATCTCTGCTTTTAACACAAGGAGGAGGCACTCAGGGAACTTCTGGGGGTGGTGACAGCACTCTTTATGCAATTGCAGATGATATTCTCAGCAAGGTATTGTATTATACAAATGACTTCAATTTCTCTTTTTACAAAGTAGAAATTCCTTAACTTGAATCTTGTAAATTCCTTAACTTGAGTCAGTGTAAAGTAGATTTCATGTTGAAGGAAAAGCATTCTGGAAGGAATTTAGTGCAATGTGAAAGTAAGAACTGGTGTGGCTGTAACAGACCACAGCTATATTTCAGTTGAAAGAAGTTTTATTAAATAGGCAGAAGACAGGAGAAGGAGAGAAAACAGAGCAAAAAGAACTTGAAAGAACAGTTCATTTGTTCACATGAACAAATTTAAAATTAATAAATTGAAACATATTTATAACTTTTCATGATATTAAAAATTCTCAGTTTTTTCTAAAAGATGAACATTAAAACCCCCATAACTTTTATGTAGATTGAACTACTGAACACTGTATTGATAAGATACTAATCAGAAAGTTTAGTGGTATCTAGTGCTCTAAAAATCTTTACATTTGCATACCTTTAATGTAAAATCATAATGATCTGTGGAATGATTTCTGAATGTGTTGTCATTTCTGAATGTGTTGTCATTTCCAGCTTCCAAAGGATTTTGACATTGAAAGTTGCCTAATTAAATATCCTGTGAGATATGAAGAAAGTATGAACACTGTGCTGGTGCAAGAAATGGAAAGATTTAACAAGTAAGAATGTTCTATTTTATTAAATGTACCAGAAATCATTCCATTTATAAAGAAAAATTTCCTACAAATCATATTCTCTAAGCCCTGTTATGTGAAATATTTTTTTTCTTCCCTTCTAATTGCCTGCAGTGATATCTGCAGTCCAAGCACCATTGCTCCTTGTAGACAGTCAGAGTGTAGGATAGATGTCAGGGAAAATGAAGTGGCAAAATTAACTGAAAGATAAAAGAAGGGAGTATGAGGAAGTACTGGGAAAAGAGAATGCAAACAATATTTTATATGCTTTTTCTTTTAACTTCATTTTCCCTTTCACAATCTTTATCTTCAATTTTATTTTATTTTATTTGTATTTCTGGTCTATAGAGTAATAGGGTTAGAAACTGTGATACATGCACAGTTATACTTTATGAAAGCTTTTCCATGATAGACATATTTCTGTGTATTTCTTTATTGTCTCATATGTGCTCTGTTTGACGTTTTTACTTTTTTCCCCCTTTTTCTTATGCCTTTTTTCCTTATGCCTGATTTTCACAATTATTCTCCTAAGACTACAAACCTAGAATTGCATTTATTTTTCTCCTTGGGTCCTCAGTCTCTTTTTTGACTTGTTTTCTAATTTTCTTTCTTATCTTCGCCTGCCTCTCCATTCCTTTTTCTGGTTTTTCTGTGTCCTCCTTCTTTTCCATTTGTCTCTTCACATCTGCTACTTAATTTTCTCCCAAATGCTCTCTGGCCATAAGTCTCCAAGTTATCCTTATTGCAGACCCTACCCACCTCTTCTTTTGCAATCTAAACCTTTTTCCTTCATCTAGTATATGGTGGATACATTTGGAGTTCCAAATTTATCCTCTTGCCAAACAATTCAGAGGATATCAGAGATAACAAAAGAATTTATTACTGTTCCTAGTCTTAAATAAATCTGCACAAATGCACAAATCCATGACTTTACAGACATGGCTTATTGTGCATATATCTATAGAGGTATATAGACATAAAAGCTGTAAAAGTACGTAGATGCCTCCATAATCCACTTCTTTTATTTCTTTCCAGTGACACTGTAATGTTTAACAAATGGGGCAAAATGTGTGAAAATTGTTTTGTTTTTTAATTCTAGTTTAATCCGAACTATTCGCATTACTCTCATTAACCTGAAGAAAGCCATTAAAGGACTGGTTGTTATGGATGCTGACCTGGAGGCTCTGTCTGGAAGTCTCGTTGTTGGAAAAGTTCCTGAGAAGTGGGCACAGCATTCATACCCAAGTCTAAAACCTTTAGGGAGCTATGTTGTAGATTTGCTAGCAAGGCTGAAGTTTTTACAGGTAACGTACTAGTGGCAGGGCTGCCAATTATTTAATCTACTTTTCCATATAATTTTTCTTTATTGGGAAAGGAGTGATAGGCTTTGTTTAGATTTTCTGAGTACAATTATGTAGAAAATAGTCAAAGAGTATGGGATTCCTGTCTTTCTGATTATTCAATGTTTTGCTTTCCTCTCTCTAGGATTGGTATGAATTAGGGAAGCCTGCAGTTTTTTGGCTGTCGGGATTCTATTTTACTCAAGCTTTCCTAACTGGAGCCATGCAAAACTATGCTAGGAAGCACAGGATCCCTATTGACCTTCTAGGATATGAATTTGAGGTATGGACAAGTTATAAATTAATATTTTATTAATATGACTCCTGATGTGGTGAGATGTAGTAAGTAAATCCTAACTGAAAAGTTCATTTTGGAACTGACTGCAGTCTGCAGACATGCAATTAATTATTTGGTAAGGCTGGCAGGACTAAAAAAAACATCTGTAGAAGAGGTATTCTTGACGTGATTAATTCTATCACTGGATACAGAGCTCCGCTCAAGAAAACAGCCTATCCAGTGTGTATTTTCCTGTGTGATTAAAGCCTCTTTTTATAACCTACAAGAAAGGTGATTAACAAACCCAGAGAAGTCTGCTGTCTCTACAGATATGTTTAAAAGTAGCACTGAAAGGAAGGGTTACTGTATTATTCTCAGTTTGGATTGATCTGAAAATTGGCAATTGGCATAATAGTTCAAAAAGCAAAAGAGCTGTGAAAGTTTAATGATGTGGAACACTTATTTCTTGCAGGTTATTCCTCAGGATACTGCTGATCCTGCACCAGAAGATGGTGTTTACATCCACGGATTATTTTTAGACGGAGCTCGCTGGGACAGGGCCAAGTCAGTAGCCAAGTGTTTTATTGTGGTTCTGGAAAGTTTTTTTCAGTGCTCAAACAAGACTGGTTTAAATATTTTAACTGATACTTTTCATATTACTGGAATAACACACCAAATTAAGTCCTCTTTCATGCATGGAAAATGGGCAAGAAAAACCAAATGAGCAAGCAAGTAGCAACCAAAAAACACCCACCAAACCCCTCAAGCCACAAACAATTGCTTTGTTGCTTTCTCTCTCCAGGGGAATGTTAGCTGAGCAGTATCCCAAAGTGCTCTTTGATGCCATGCCTATCATTTGGATAAAGCCAAGTGAGTATGATTTCTCTGATGCCTGAGCTATTCAACAAGAAAGTGCAACAGTGGTTTCCTTTTCTTACTGAAGATCCCTGAGGAGTACTTTCGACTGACTTACAGAAACTGAGTGTTTTACCTCGTGTGATGTAGCAGGGTTTGCTCAGGTTATTTGTAGCTCTGTGATAGCTGTCTTTCCTACTAGGAAAATAATTTTCACAACTCCTGTTTCCTTTGATTGCGAGGACTAAATCCCTGTTTTTATTTATGCACAAAATCAGGACTTACTACTGCAACTGTTGCAACTTAGGTGTTAGCAAATAGGCAGTATTAAAATTTGCTACTTTTTCTGCTTGAGCCTTCTCTTGAGGTTGGATGAATTTGTTCAGACCTGCATGATTTTAGG
Source organism: Corvus kubaryi (assembly GCF_017639235.1). Lineage (NCBI taxonomy): Eukaryota > Metazoa > Chordata > Aves > Passeriformes > Corvidae > Corvus > Corvus kubaryi. Next base: position 12,261,199 of record NW_024580670.1, read on the forward strand.
CTTTGTACAAGTTCCATGTAAGCAGTCTGGGCATACAAAGAGTTCCTGCAGAGTTCTGTCCTTGGATATCACATGACTTGAATTGCAGTGAGGTTCTCTGGCAACTGGACCAGAATTGTTGTAGAGCTATGAAAAACTCATGCATAAGCCATGTATTAACTAGGTAACTATTCAGATTTTACTGTGTGTTGGAGTATTGCAAAGCTGGTAGAATCACAGGAAGGCATTGAGTCCTGAACACAAATTGTAGCTAAATTAGTTGGGTTTAAGAACCAAACAAACCACACAAGAAGAAAACCAGGTAATTTTGTTCTATTGCTTGCAAAAGCATTTTGCATTTTTATTTACCTGTAAAGGTGTTACTGTAAATACTTAACGTTTGCATGTAGATTATGTTTCTGCCAAATCGATCTGCTGAATGTAATGCATTATTTTGGGTTTTTTTGAAGCTGTAAAATCGGACATAAAGGAGTCTAATGCCTATGTTTGCCCACTCTACAAGACAAGTGAGCGCAAAGGGGTCTTATCCACTACTGGGCATTCCACCAACTTCGTCATTGCTTTGAAGCTCAACACGGACCAGCCAGTCCAGCACTGGATCAAGAGAGGCGTAGCCTTGCTGTGCCAGCTGGATGACTGACTGTGGACAGTTCACATACAGACTTCACAACATCTTGTTCTCTTTGTTGGCTTAGAGAGGAAGTGGAACTTAGTGTGTAAAAGAAACATCTGGAGGTTTTTGTATTGTAAGAGGGCATACAAATACTTTCTGACCCTCAAGCTTTTGACTTGAGTATGTATTATTATTATGACCATTTTTACAATCTGTAAGCAATACAGCTGGGATTTTAGCCCTTGGGAATATTATTAAAGTGTGAACATCCATTTTGTGCATTAGTTGAATATCACAAAACATATTTTCATGGAAAATGAAAGTAGCCTGTGCTGAGAGAAACATTACAGGTAATAAACTTGATTCTGCACTTTTGTTTTCTTTAAAAATAGTTTTTAAAAATTACTGGAGCATTCTTTCCTGATCTCCTCTAGCAAAGAACTGTTTCCACCTTGCATTCAGATACAGCCATCATTAATTCTGTGTATGGATCCCTCCATAAAATACGGTAGGAATAAGTGAAGCACATGAAGGTCCCACTCCATCCTACCATCACTATTACAACTGGGCATCTGTCTCCCCCATTTCCCTGCTTTTTGGGTGTTAGACCAGTGTAAGTCTGGCTTTCTGAAACTGCTTTTCCCTTTAAAAACTCTATGTTTATTTTTCACTTGCTTTTTTATTTATATTAATGCAAATTGTGATTAAGGAATCGGAAACCTGTAATAATTTTAGTAGAGTTTTTGTTTGATTTTTATTTGCTTGTTTATGTTTACTTTTATTGTTTTAGTTTTTCTGCTGTCTCACTCTTAAGCAAGCTCTTAACACCACCTTCAGTTTGTTCTCCTAGGACAGCACTAAAGAATTTTCTTTTCACAGTGTAGTACTTACTGCTATAGTTCTGAAATTCTTATTTCAAAAATCAAAAGCATTGTTGCAAGAAAACTGGACTTTAAATTCCTTCTTTTGCTGGCACCACTTGTTAGGTCAGATTATTAAACATAACTGACGTGTGTGAAAGAAACGTGGAGAAAGTCCCAGAGTATCTTATGATCAGGTATTTATAGTGAGCTATTAATGGACATGGGCTCTGCAGAGGTTGTTTGCAATCCTGAAAATGTCACTTTCAACTTAATAATCGCTTCTTCAAAGGCTGAGGTCTTCCCTCTTTCAGGTGAGGAAACCCAGTGTATTTTCTCAGTTCATAGGAAAATTGGTAGTATCTTTAGGAAAAAAAAGTCACCTAGATTTAAGATGTTTATGTACTCACTGAGCCATAGTATAATCAATTACTAACAGTTTCTTGCTGTATATGTTGCTAATATATTTCTCTTTTTTGCTACATGTGCAATTACAGAGCAAGGCCTTGTAACCACATTAGGTGGATCAGGTAACAAATTAAATGACGCAGGTTTGCTGTGAATTACTGCTGCCCAACTTTAAGATGTTTCTAGAATTATTCCAAGCTTTGTAGTTGGCATGTTGACAACTTCCTTAAATTTCCTGTGCTCATTCGTTTTGCCACAGTATTTATTTGCTTCCAGTTTTACTTTTTTTTTTTTTTACCTTGCCCTGTAGTTTTGTTTTGTTTTGTTTTTTCAGGCCAACTCTTTTGAAAGACAGAAGTGGAAGCTTTGATGAGGTAAAACAGATGAGAGGTTTGAGCCTAACAGAACATCTGAGATTGTGACTATGCCAAGAACAGCATGACTGCTTAAGCATATAATAGCATAGTCATTTATTTAACTGCTTTTCATTTCTCTTTACACTGACACAGTGATTGCTATTTCTATTACTCCAGATCTAACCTGAAGATTTAACGTCTGCTTCTAATTAAAAAGCAGTGTTTCCCTACAAAAGTGATCCATGTTGTGCTGATTTGCAATGAATACTTCTGGGTATATGATTGGTGATTCTGATGAGGAAATCCCTACCCAACGAGCTATTCAGGAAAGCTTACAAGATAGGTATAAAATTGAAACAAGTGACAGTGCAACAGAGATTGAAAGGTAATAAATTATTCTTTCTATTTGGGGTGTTTTCTGGTCATTATTGTAAGCATTTAGTAGACCTTATTTTCCTTTGTAACTACATGTGTTGTATTGTGCTGACCTTGTCTCATGGATACTGGAAAGCACTGGTACCCTGAAAAGTGTACCTGTTTCCTTGAAAACATGGGATGTATGAAACTTTCAGATGATGTTTTACATCAATATTTAATTAGTATAAGGCTTTATGAAAAAGATAAGTAGGTGATGTAAAATTAGACTGGTATGGGACCTTCCCCTCATCTTAGCATTTAATTGTTGGCCTTTGTGTGAAAAATTCAGTATTTATTGTGTCAGGAAAGACCAACAAAAAAAGTGTTTCAATGTGTTAAACCCTCACCAAACCAATGTAACTTAGAGAAATCTAACATGTCTTGTAAATCTGAGTATTTAAATTAAGGTATAATTATATCCTGAACTTCACATGAATTTTCACTTCTCATTTTATTCTTGTCCTGTTTATGCAGTTTCCAGTATACTGCAAGTAAAGAACATGGGCAGATCATTGCAGCAATTCGGACAGTTAAGTACAAATACACCACTCTAAGCCTATATCCCAGGAATGGCTGAGCAATGCCTACATTTTATTTGATCACCTGATTTAAGGGCAGTTTTTCTTTATATAGTCTTGGGAGGAGTATGGAAACTAAAACCAAGACATCCAAAAGCTAACTTATTAGATAGGATCATGGAAGTGGGATGGGTTCAAGTGTTACCCCCTTCAGAAATTCCAGTGCTTTGTCTCCTGAAATTAAGGGAAAACTCCAGGCCTTTCTTTTAAAATGAGCAAGATACACTGGTGGGATAAATGGCACTCAATGTATTAGTTGCCTGAATTTTGTCTTATGATGAGTAATGGGATATGTGTCTGTGTTAAAATATAACAGGCCAAGAGGAGGCCTTGAAGAAATTGGTGAGGCACAGTTCTGCTTTTGAAGAAGCAGATCAGCAAGGCTGGCTTCCTGTGCATGAAGCTGCAGCACAGCTAAATAAGAACATCCTTGAAATAACTTTACAAGGTACAACGTCCTTCTAGTTTTCCACCAAAAAGTTCTACAAAGCGAAGTTTGATGAATCATTCAACTTCAAATGTGTTCTGCTTTTCTGTATTTCAGCCTCCCGTGACATTACGTGGGAACAGACCACTCTCAAAGGGGAAACACCTCTTTTGGTGGCAGTAAGAAACTGTTTTGTGGACAATGTCCACTTTCTCCTGCTCAATGGCTGCAATCCCAATGTTAAAAATGAAGAGGGAGATTCTCCTTTAGTTATAGGTGAATACTGTTTTTAGGGGTGGAGAGGTGAGGGAATGAGGTGAGAATATAGTTACACATTTTAGGCTTCAGTGCGACATATTTGACTTCAATGCCTAAAATATTTTGCTATAAGGAGAAAAAAATTGTTAATCTAAGCACTGAATGTGTCTGTCCCTGTCTGTTTTTCTCACATGATAATTAGCTTTCTCCATGAAGTGCAGAGTGTCATCCTCTGTTTTGCTTGGCATCATTTCTGCAGTGATGCCAGGTAACAAGTCCTTCTGCTTCTTCATGCTATCACTGCTCTTCATGTCTGCAGGCATAAAACATTGATATTCTCTGTCCACATGGTATCTCCTTCATTGCATCAGCCTCCCTTTCTCCAAAACCCGTGGTAATTGGCTTTAATTTTCAAAAATTGTAGCCAACCAGCCTCATGTATCTGCAGTATGTAGAGTGCAAAGTCTCTAAACAGTCCCTATTTAGACATTGCTGGCATTAGTCCAAAGCTGACAAGTGAAGGAGACAGGCTGACATTCTCTGTTTGCTTCTCTTTAATATTTTGTAATTTAGGAATAAGACCCCATACCTAGTATAGTTCTAGTATAGTCTCATACCCACACTCTTTGTGTGAATGCCACTTTAATTTGATCATGCACAAGAACTGTAATTCTTGATTTGTCAAAGAACCATATTTTCCCAAAATGTTTTCCAGAAGTGTTCTGTGTTCATTTCTTCTGCTTCCCTCAGTCTGGGTTATGATGCCTTCATTCTTACTGAATCTAACTGAAAAAAGTAAAGTGTGTTCTCATTGTCTGAATTCTAAAGGAACACTCTTAAGTTTCTTGGATGATCCCATACATTTTTCTGTATTGGAAGGGTGTTTTCTTTTTCAAAACTATTGTTAAAGGAGGAGAAAAAGCCTACCAATCATCTGTAGGACCCTCAGTCCATCCTTGTGAAATGGCTGCAGCTTCAAGTCAGGGCCATCTGCTTAAAAAAAATGTAGGGAACTCCTAGATACTTTTGAAGTGCACGACATTAAAATGCACCATCCCCCAAGAAGGGGATGCATGGGATTTATCTAAAGCAGCTGTGCAGGTTACAGATAATGGGACATCACAGTTTCTATCACAGAATGCTGTCACTGGTGTTCAAGCAGCTGTGGCACGTGAAGCTGCTCAGCCTAATCTGTCCTGCTGAAGGACATTCTCTATCCTGCACAGCCTGGAAGATCAAAGGGAGAAGGAGGGAAGGGTATTGCCTAATCATTCCACCCACTGGAGCTAATGCAAATTTCTCTTTTAAGATCCTCACTGACTTAAGAGTTCAGGCTTATTATAAGCTAAGGCAGCATATGAAACAGTCAGTATGAGCTTTGTTTCACATTATGGTGACTCTTATGGAGATTAAACAGAGTCTGGTGGCAGCTCCTGAGCACCAAGGCCCTGGATGTGGTCTTCATCTAGTGGCAAGGAGAGCTTTGTTCCATTACCAAATGCAGCAGAGAAAAAATGTACAGAGAGAAAAAGAGATTCCCACGAAGTTATTCATTTGTATACTTAGTGCTGTCCTGGAAGCAAAGAAGAGACTTGTTGATGAGTTAAACCCTTCAATGTAGGGTGGCATTTCTCCTTGTATAAATAGCACTGCCAGGAACAGCTTTCCTGGGCTGCCATGTAACAGCAACCATTGTGCACAGAATAGCAGTGAACAGCATCCTGTCTGATTCCTTGCTTGTTGTCCTACAGCAATTAAACTTGATTCCTATGACATTGCCTCCTTGTTGCTACGATCTGGTGCCAGAGTGAATTTGCGCTGTGTCCATGAGAGAACTGCTCTGCATGAGGCAGCCAGACTGGGCAGGAAGGCTCTGGTGCAGCTTCTCCTGGATTCTGGAGCAGATCCTGACCCCCGCAGTGGATATGGGCTCACACCCCTTGCCCTGGCTGCACAGATGGGACATACAGAAATTATGGAGCTCTTACTGCAAAAAGGTGAGACTTTATTATATAGGAGCTCATAGGAAGAGAAGGCTTCAGATACCCCTTCAAAAACAGCAGCAGAAGTAACTCACCTGACTAGAGAAAATTAAATGCTATCTGCTCTGAGGGTTGTTGTGATGTAGTGAAGGCCTGATAAATATCAATTTGTATAATATTAAAATAATATATTAATATGTAAATATTTTAGTGAGCACTTGTAATTTTTTACAAGTGCTTGAGTAATGTTTTCTAAATGCACTATCATTTTCTCATGTAGACAGGTCACCTTAGGGCATGCCTGAGAAGACTTTTTTGTGGGGAATTTTACATGATGGTTCAGCAGCCCTGGAACTGGATTGCATGAACTGTTTGGATACTGGGTTCTCTCACGTTTACACTTACACCTGTCTGGTTTTTGTTAAGTAGAAGAATTGAAATGTATTGTATGTAAGCCAAAAGCAATTGTTTTGATGAATAAGAACCAAACTCTTTGCTGGCCCAGTCCTAGGAGCAATTCTGACTGGATTCAAAGCAATTTGGACCTTCTTGTTCCCAGGATTACATAAACATATCTAAAATCAAGGATCCAACATGAAGGTTTATGCTCACAGTGGTTCTATTGGTGAAGAATAGAATTCAAAATACCATATCACTGTGGGGTCGGAGATATTAATTACAGATGGATATTTACAGTGACTACTGTGAAAATCCTTGCTGCTTCTTCCCAGGTGCAGATGTTCTTTCACAGGCAATGTGTTGCAGGGGGGGTGGTCCTGGGAGCAGGGGAATCCAGCCAGAGTCACGATACAAACACCAATACAATTTGAGCATTGTGCTCCCGTTTTATTGTTCCGTTACACCAAGTTATACTTTTTCCAAAGTTCACGCCCCTTTCCCATGAGAAAGCCTCTAAGCAGCGGGGGAGCTGACCAGTGTATACCTTTTCCCAAGGCTGTTCAAGGCTGCCTGCTAGCAGGTCCCTTGCAAGCCTGTTTTCAGCCTGAGGCCCCGTCAGGGGTACTTCTGCAACAGCCCTGGGATGCCCAAGCTCTCCTGGGGTATCCTATATTCCACAAGGAATCCCTCTACAGCAATGGATTGTGCTTCTGTATTACAAGGGGGATTACTGTAACATGACGTATAAACAAGACGCCCGTGGAAAAGAAATATATATGGACTGATTCTTGATAGATGTTTCAGAGAGATGTTTATTTCTCCAGCCACATGGCCGGGGCTCTGCCGAGGAGCTCCTACAGTCACGGGACCCGAGGGTCCTTGCCCGCACAGGGGAACACGAAACAACCAATGGGGAATAAGGCTGACCAGGGGCAGGGAAACCTCGTGCCTCCCCCCAGGACACCTCTCCCAGGACCACATGGCGGGGGGAAGGGACCCCAGTGGCCACTCTGACATCAGCAACGTGCACCCAAAATAGGGGCAACAGTGGCCTCAGTCCCACGCTACCCATTTGAGGCTGCCCAATTGGGAACCGAGGTTCTGAGATGGGTC